>NC_060214.1:7525000-7825000 GCF_021130785.1 Homalodisca vitripennis | reverse complement strand
ATTTTCTGTTGATGCAATATTTAGTATTATACTAGTGAAAAGTTACAACAAAATTGGAAGATATATAAATTGTTTACAGGTTAGTTTTTCTTGTTCTGTTTAGTAATAATAATATCGAAGTATTTTTATAATGTACATTAAAAAAATTGTTTGTTTAAAAAGTATCTTATGAAAATATGAAATAAAGAACATTATTTGTAACCTGATTTGGGTGAATACTGATCGTAATTAATTTTGGATAGTCTAAAGTAGGCCTAATTACATTATTTTCAGTTCATTCAAGTTTGATGTGAAGTAGACTAACTTAAAAAGAATAAAAGGTGTCAAGGATTATGGTCAGTCAATTTTTATTGCTACAATATGGAGAGAGTAAATAGCACATTCACTGCTACACAATATCCTCATTTCATCATAAAGCCTTGCTTAGAACTCTCAATGGCCATAAAAGTGTTTTGATCTTATGTAAAACAATTTCTCATTTTGTTAGTTGTTGATAGTAGGGCTCCATTATAATAAGCATTCACCACCACAATTGAATCATCAATATTCATGTCTATCTAAAAATACTGAAAACAAAATATCAAACCAAACTATGTAATAGGTATTGCACATAATAATATAGTTCCATTACAGATGGCAGTATTAGTGTCATTAACAGGTTATTCGATGGTAACCTATTACTGGAACACTGGTATTTCAGTAGGCTAATAGCTGAGCTGAATGATTTGGTGTTCTTGTAACGACTTTTTAGTTTCAGGTTACTCGATAACCAGTAACAGTGACAGCTATTTCATAAATGCAATGAGGCTAGGAATGGAAATATACACTGTGGAATGGTATTATGCGATATAAGTAGGTTTAGATTTGGTTATCTTAAATATGTTACTGATAGTACAAAGTTGAAAGATAACCTTTATAAGCGCTCATGTGATCTGAGCTTGAAATTAGGTATTATCTCGAGGGATGTTTTTATTTTTTTGGCGCAAGTGAGGGTTAAATTCGTATCGGTGGCCATGACTGTTCTCTACCTCAGGTTGGTCAGGTCGTTGATTTATGACCACTTCCTCTCCTTCCCTCCTGAGGAGGGAGATGAATGTGTTTGAAGAGTACACCTCACCAGGGGTATGGAATAATTCCAAATTTTGAATACTGTAGATAGCCCTAATTCAAAGTAATACATTAAACTGCTGAATTTCAAATAAGTTGGATAGTTCTTCAAGACATCATAATCTTTAATTTATTTGTTTTTATTTTAACCTTACTTTAGATATTTAAAAGTACACATATATGGCAGGTTGAATGTTGTCTGTTTTCCAATGTAAACTCCTATTCCAGGAGGTTAGTTCAAGGGAGGACGATAATGCCTTGGACGATGTAACCACTGACAAGGGCAGGTATGCCATGGTTCACGGGCCAGTGAAAGCGCTCGGGAACACTATTCCCAGTCTCCACGTTCCGCACACGAGTGGAGTCGTCCAGAAATTGACCACAAGTGAGTTGGTCATGACGAGAAACTCCTCTGGATTCTGGTAAGTCTGCGATACTTTCGCACTAAAACTATGGCGTTGTTGGCTGTGACAGACATGTTCCAACCATTGAATGTGAAATGAACAATCTGATCGGTTTGAATATAAGCCTGTGAAATTCCAAACTGTCTGTGTGCAGAGGGTTTTCGTTCATAGATCAAAGAAAAACTCATATTTTTGTGCCATGTCAGCCTAGGTGTAGTGGCTTTTCTATGAGAGTGACGACTTTTAACAAATTATAGATTCATCTTTTGATAGTAACATATTGGATAATTAAAATCACGATGTGACATTATTTTACCATGTACCGGTACTGTTTTAGAAGTTTTAATTTTTTTTGCCTACCATGGTATTAGTTATTTTATTCCTTCTCATATCACTCGAAACGTGATTATCATTACAATATGTATAATCTGTATAATGTCAGACAGTCAGGCAGCTCTTAAAGCTCTTGACTCCAACAGCATTTCATCCAAGCTTGTGTGGGAGTGCTTTAAACACTCTCTGCAAGCTTGGATCACGCAACTGTGTGCGTCTTGGTTGGGTACCGGGCCACACAGGCATAGGTGGCAACGAATGCGCCGACAGGCTTGCCAAAAGCGGAGCAAGCATGCCATACACCGGTCCAGAACCGAGTTGTGGTATAAGCAAGTCAGCCGCTTATCAAAGTATAAACAAATGGTCCAGGAAGACACACCGCGTGCGGTGGCAGAGTCACCAAGGACAAGCACTCGGCAAAAGACTGCTTGCCGATTCTAGCTCCGGATTCACCAGATGGCTGATGGGGCTGGGCAGGGATCGGGTTAAGCAAGTGATTGCCTTGATCACTGGACACGGCCACTTCAGGAAACACCTAAACACTCTAGGTTTACGAAATGAGGCCTCGGAGTGTAGACTATGCAATAAGTCTGAAGAGACTGCAAAACACATAATACTGGACTGTGAGAGACTGGGAGCAAGGAGAAGGGCTCTTTTCGGTGACAAACAACCAGGCGACGAACCAGATGCTAGTATCGGGGAAAAGCTTCTTAGCCTAATTAAGGGCACGAAGATAGGCTTACCCCTCTAACATCAAAGGGGCACACAATAAGCTCAGGTTGACGTGTGAGGATCTATGAATCCACCCCAATATCCCAAAGGAAAAAAAAAAAAAAAAAAAAAAAAAAAAAAAAAATCATTACAATACAATAATCGCAAACTTGCTTTGCTTACAAGTGATTGAATTTTGAGTTCTTGTTACTGCTCACGGCCGTATTTCTTTTAATTTCAAAAATTTAAAAGTATTGGTAATGGCTTTTATTCAAATACAATACAATTTTTAGTTTTTTATTTTATTATGTTATTTAATTATATTTTACATTTACACAAGAAAGTATAAAATATAAAAATTGGTTAAGTATAATGAGAATATATAATGTGTATTCAGAATAAAGTAGTTAGGGAACTGCACTTAAATCTTTGAGTTTATTGTTGTAAAGAATCAATCTCTTGTTAACATACCTTTGAGAAGATAAATTTAGATCGTTCCACAAGAATTATGATGTTGACTTTCCAAAAAGGTTATTTAATGGTGATTTATAATCAGGCTGAAAGAAAATAATTGGCTGAAGATAAAAATAGTAGTTATATATGGTAGGCTATGTATGAAAAAAAATACTAAAGGGAATGATATATTTGATATACAAATGAATTTTCTTAAGTAATGTATTTTTACTAATAAACCATTTGATAAATTAGACATTATGAATAAAAACATTTCCTTAAGTCATTAATAAATTGTAAAAACAGCCATTTTTTTTATAACAGACACCTCAGTGTTAAAAAATGAAATAAATTTAAAGTTAGTTTTTAAGACATATTTATGTTGTAAAATACTTTAATTTACCAAATCCAAAGAAAATAGTTTAATAGAAGATGTATATTTATTTTTATTCTAGGTTAAAGTTGCCTGTTGATGAGACAGTCTACTAATAACAATAATCTAGTTTTTTTAAAAACAGCTGATTTTACCTAGTGTATAAGTGTTTCTCAGATTTGAGGTTAGAGAGAGGAAAGCTAGGACATTTTACATAAACTTGAGCTGAATTTAAATAAACTTGGTAAGTAAACAAGTCCTTATTTCCAAAATAATTCTGACGTATGTCACAGTGTCACATACGTAACAAGAAACATGAAAAAGTTTAAACTGCATCTCATCTAGAATGTTGACATGGATAACATTTTGTAAAAGTAAGGTTAAGTTAATGATTGTTAAAATGATATTTTTTATTTTATTTTAAATATTTATTCTTTGGCAAGTAAACTGTGTTACGTATGTGACACATCAAAATGTTACGTACGTGACACAATAAGTTATGATACAAAAACTGTCAATTTGAAGAAGAATTAACTTAGGAAGTTAGTTAACCTAGCCTATCTACCAAGTTAATCTATTTATTTGTTTATTTTAAAGCCTCCCAGACTGATTTATGTACAAAAAATAAAAGGTTGGCATAATGATAAAAGTTTATAGTTTTGCTTGTGTTAGTGATGATTTTGAAGCATTGTAAGAACTCTGTTTGGACATTTATAAAAGTTATTGTAAAAGAAATTAATCAAATAGCTCTAGAAGTAAAACATTTACATATATTTTCTGATAACTGTGCCGGCCAATTTAAAAAAGCCGTACACTATGTTAAATATTTGTTTTGCAGAGGAAGACTTTGGTATTGCAATGAACTGGAATTGTTTTGCTTCCAGCCATGGGAAGGGGGCTGTAGATGGTATCGGAGGGATGGTAAAGAGGATTGTATGGAGAGCAGTAAAGGGTCGGAAAGCTTTTGTTAATACCCCAGAAGATTTCTACAGAGTGGCATTGGAAAAATGCAAAGAAACTCGTCTATTGTTTGTTTCAAAGGAAGAAATAGATCATAATAGAAAACATCTTGAGGAGAGATGGGGTAAAATTCATCAAATAACTGGTATTCAAGCAATGCACCACTTTCAAGCATATAGTGATCACGAGATACTGATTAGCAGGACATCAAAATCACTCATGCTTAAAGTTGACATTAAGAATGAAGAATATGACTCTACAAAACTGTCAACCCGACGACGCTACACTAAGAAGATGCTTACAATGATGAATCTGATGATGAATAAGTATGAGAGTACTGGAAAAGATGATGCACAGATGGAGACAGATGAAGAGCCCATTATCAAACACTGATAGAAATGTCCAACATCCAAATCCTGTTGACTTTGTATTAGTGAAATTATTAAGTAATAAAAATGAAAGAATTTCGCTATGTAGCAGTTTGCCAGAGCAAAGTAAATGAAGAATTGTAGTCACTTTCTTGAGAAAAGTATGGGGAGGATACTACACTGTTTAAAATTGATGAAAATGATGAAAGGCTCGTGGCTACTAAATACATTATTCGGGTGTTGGAACAACCTAAAATTAAAACCGTTGAGTTCAAGTACTTTATCAGTTTCCAAAAACTGTACATGTTAAAGAAGTGTGACTATGTTCTGTTAGTTTTAACTTAGAACGAAAGTGTACCCAACTTATTTAAAAATTAATATTGTAGAAATAGTTATAAGGAACCTTAATATACAGTATGTGGTGAATTTAATACCTAAGTTTTTATTGTAACGTTTTCTATGTGAATTGATAACAGTTACCTATTTTGTTGGTTCAGTTCAGTTGTAAGGATATCACTTTTAGATAGAATAAGTTGTTATTTTTATCATAAAATAGTGTTCTTGGTACTCTAGTTATACTTGTCACATACGTAACAAACAACCTGTCACATACGTAACAACAAATCACAATTTTTAACAAGTATTCCAAACATGTTAGTACATTGATTAATTATGAATTGTACGTAAATATTAATTAGGAATGCAATTAATTTTATTTTAAATTTTATTGAAGGAAAAATTAACAGAATTTTACCATTATGTACCTAACACTCTAAGGATGAGTGCCTTTCATGTCACAAACGTAACAGCCATAAAAACATGTATTGCTTGGAAAATAATAAAAATTCTTGTGCCCAATTTTGTATACTTTTGAATTAAATCACCTTCTATACACTGAACTGTGATAAATGTATTTATATAATTTTACTTTATTTATATTTCACCATAAATGTGTCTAAGTGTCACATACGTAACAAAAGAATGGCTGAAAACCTATTTTCAAATATGATACATATTATAAAAAAAATCATGTACTTATTTTCAGCAATTTTTATTTGGTCTTGGTTACAAAGTGTCTGCAATTAGTACGTAAAATACCAATGATTCCTCATGAAATTGATAAAGTCCCTATTTTTTCTGTCTTCATGAAAGTTTTCTACAAAAAGACTGTGATTTTTTAAATGAAAAATTTACCAACTAGATCCGATTTTACAATCTTAGGGACTATAATATTGTGTTATGCTAGTGATCTATAGTATAAAGGAACTAGAAATTATTGAATATTGAGCCTGAACTATTTGTTTTTATTTATTGTAACTTGATCTGTATTTTTGATTATCATTTATAAATCATTATTTAGTTTAATGTATACATTTATATTACTTTCCAGTAAAAATTGTATTTTCAGTTATCAATATTAAAAAAATGTAATATAGTATATAGATGTGTTTAAAATTTTATTTTGAGGTAGCAGTGTTTTAAAACACTAAGGTAAATTTTGTCTAAAGTGTCGGTTAAAAAAACTGCCTAAGGTTGACAGTGTCAATTAATGTTTTTTTAGGAGGGACGGCTCAAACCCATAAACAAATTTTAATTGACCTCCTCGGGAATGGAACGTGCGATTATTTTTGTTAAAGGTGTAACATTTCCTGTAGGTAAAAAGAAAAGATTTGTTATCAACTTATAATGGCTAGGAGTATTGATTTAGCAACTCAAAATTAAAGTGTACTTTGGTTTTTTATGCTGTATTGTTGGTTTCACAGAGGTTAATGCATAACTAAACCCATTAAAATGTGCGGCAGGTGGGATGAATCGAGGCCGATCCACCAATCGTACAATGTGGTGCCTTTTGCAATCGTGCTGGGGAAGCACGTTATAGAAGTGCAGGACGTGCTCGAGGCCGATGAGCTGCACCTGGACACCGTCTACAACAAGTATGACAGAACAGTCCACTCTCTAGCTGGTAACCTCTGGAGCTTCTTCTTTGGCGTGAGGCAGTACGGGATGCAGACCACGGAAGAGATGCTGAAGGAAGGGACTGTCGTTACAGGTCAGTACAGATTAAAAGCATTAAGATTAATGCTCATGTTGGTTTTAAAGGAAATATCAAATGGATGTTCAATGTACTAAAGGTCAAATAGAATGTCAATGTTAAAATTGAAGTAAAAGTGTAGAATTTATAAAGAAAAAGAAAAGAAATGAAATAACACAAACCGTGTTTTAGATTACCTTGTTCTGTTCTCGTAGGACTGGAAGCTTAGAAAATTGCACCTAGTCCTATAAGGACTTTTGCACTTCTTCCGAAGTGACAGGATATTCTGGATGGGTAAGGTTGGGGTTAGGGGCCGCATCCTGTTGAAATCCATGATGAAGAATTTAGAGCACTAATCTTAAGTCATGTTCCCTTGGAAGAAGGGAAAGCCAGCTCTGAACCAACCTCTTCAGTTAAACCCGGCAGCGGGTGGAATACCCTTATGTCTAGGCTGGCAAGAACCTTTGACTCTTAGGGAACGAACCCCGCCAACTCCAATAGTCATCTCCGCAGTAGACTAGACCTATTGAACTACTCTTGCACCCCAGAATCTCGACATTTGCTAATACTGAACATTCATAGGGTTGCCCAGATTTAAGTGACACATCAGCTTTTTCTGTACTCAGTGTAGGTTCAACTGGAACGTATAAACCAGCCAGAAGTGAACCCTCTGGGGATTACAAGATTACCTTATACACTAGATGATTTTATTTCCTTTAAGTTGTCAAGTGTAAATAAGAAGGTGAGGTAATACAATGTAGTGTCGGTTTGTTGACAGGCATCGGAGATCTGATGTTGTCCTCCGATGGCACAAAACTCCTAGTACCTCCCAGTGATAACAGACCGTACTTCATCACCACCCAGCCGCTATCGTCACTGCTGCGAGATCTCAGGGACAAGAAGTCACTGTTTGGGTGAGATAGTGTTTGTAGCTGAACAACACCGGCATTAATAATAAAGTAATACATTCACTTTTATCGTGTTTTTGAGAAATTGTGTTGATGTGAGAAGTGGAATAATTTGCATGTAAGTTTTTATTACAACAAATTACAATAAGTTCCATTTATTTGGGATTTGGGAGATACTTGAACAAAGCAATGTAAGAAGCTGACTTTTCTCGTTGGACAGCATAGAAAACGCGATGTGATAACTCGTTCATTGTCAAATATGATTTGATATTAAACAATATTTTTACAGTCAATAATTTTTATACTAAACAAAAGCACGAAGATATCTCTACAGAGTGTGTCATGTGTTTTAAGAAATTTTTCTTTCTACAAATATAGTAAAGAGTCGATAATCCGGATTAATTGGGACTGGACCCCTTATAATTCAAATTTTCAAAATTAACGTACAAAAAGTTGATGTCATCAAAATTGCTCACTGACATTGGCGGTAACTCACCGATAAGAATTCTTACGTGGAATGCCATCAATGTAATATACTGTCTTGCTAATCTAACTTGGAAAAGGATCTTTATCAAATAGAAACTGAGTGATTGAATTACGGAAAAACTTCAGGTCAAAGTTAGTTTTTAAATTGGTATAATCAGTTCGCTTCATTTGACAATCAGACCTTAATTTTTATCTTCCCTTTAGAATGAATAATCTTTCACAGAAAGATAAAAAAATATCTATGAAATGTTTGGTGTGCCAGTTGGTTGCTGATCCTCACCGGAGGTCTGACGATAATGTTTGGAGGTCTGCTGGCTCGGAGGTTGTGGGCCAACATGAAGAAGCGGAGAGACAAACAAGAGCTGCAGAGGCGACTGGACCAGGACCGACGGTCGCGGAGACAGAATGTCCGAGATGACGAGCTGCCCGAGACTTTGCGCTGCGTCGTCTGCCAGGAGAATCCCAAGGAGGTGATACTGCTGCCCTGTGGACATCTCTGTATCTGCGAAGATTGTAGCGAACAGATCAACTCCTCATGTCCTATCTGCCGAAGCCACATCGCCACGAAAGCTGCTGCGTTCTTGTCCTAGCACACTCTCGCTCTCTTGTTGTGTAGTTATGTACAGTATAAATGTAAATAATTGTAAATTAAAATTATATACTACTGTTTTAGATTTCTTTCTTTATTTTACTTTAAAATATTGGCTTCTTGAGATTCTTTGTTATCTTTGACTTCTATAATTAATTCCAGATAATTTATGCCTTTTATTTTGATTCATATTCATGTATCCATAGGATTAACCAAGATTATATTGAAGAAATGGTATTTATTTTGAAGCACAGTCCACTTGGTCCAAAAGGGTTAACAAAACTTCCATGCCAAGTTTGGTTTAAGTGAATGCATACATAAGTTGTGCAGGGTAAGGACACTGAAATAGTTTTTTATCCTGAAGGTCAGGTCTCTGTGACTTTAAGGACAGTGAAGAATTATATTGAGTCGACATTTATTCCATAGAATGTTCATTGAAATTTTTATTTAGATTCATCAGTAGGATGTTCCCAATGGTGTAAAAATAAGAGTTACAAAACGAGCACTGAGCGATAATGAGGAAACAGGTTTCACTGCTGCCTTCAGGAGAGTTTTATTACTCTTTTCCATGAATATCCCTCCGGCACTGAGGTGGTTATGGTCTTCTTCTTCATTAACAGTCCTTTCAATAAATATTTTGAGTGCTGTCAATATAATATTGGGGTTACCGCTGCCCAAGTTATTTGATCTTTCTTTAGCTTCTGGAATTTAACTACTGGAACTGTGTTTACTACTTCTCAAGTTGTTCCTGAAAACCCGGATTTCCAGTAATCACAGTTTTACTGAAGTACTCATTTATTTATCTCAGCTGCCTCTTTGACTTCAAGGGGGATCACCATAAGACACTAAAAACGAGGTGTCTTGACTAGCACTCCTTGTGGTATAGATGAATTTCAAGAAAACCAGGTTGTGTTCATAGACAGAGGTGATTGAGTCTTAACTCCTGAAATTGTTAGTTATCAGTCCACAAGATGATGGGACTGAAAACATCAACTTTTCCTTAAGTTTGAGAATTAGAACCGTATAGCATGTCCAATCGCATTATGCAGCGCAAGTCTGCATTAATGTCAACGAATGAATTAGTACCACATGGAACTACAATTAAAACCTTAACAGTGATCAAATAAAGATAATATTTTCAACACATGTTTATGAACATACAAGCATTAAAAAATTTGATAGAATTTAAAGCACTGTTTTCCTGCAAAAATACTAATCAACAAAAGTTAACCAGCCACATTGGAAATGCTTCTGATGTTCTATTTAATTTAACACAAACACTGTGTTGCTATAAGAATTAAGTTTTACGATTTCCTTTTTAAGTCAATGCAGGGGGAAGTAATGTGATGGTAAATGAAAATGATTTTGGATTTCAGTGGAAATATGTGTTTGTAGGAAAAGAGAGACAAAAATAACTGTACACATGTCTAATTTATAAATATTCATAGAAACATTTCCATGAAAAAATTTTAGATTTGAAAACAAAAGCATGATTGTTATCTAAAAAACCTTGCTTTCAGTATGGAAAAAGCAGTTTCTAAAGGGAGTAGGGGTTTTGGTACCATTTAGACCATCATTCATTAAATGGTTATAAATGGTATATACTTATCTGAATTATCTCCATGCATACACATATATGTATCTATGGGGAGAGCCAATAGCCGCATAGTCCAAGATCTGAGTTAGAGATAGGCTCTTTATGTGACTGTAGCACTTTATCAGTACTACCGGTCTTGTACTGTATCAACTTTCCTCATTCTGTTTGATTAGATCCTCGCACAGCCCAGTGGTTCAAGAGGACGGGTAGAATAAGACTTTAAAAAGGTTTGTTCTGTCCTTTTTCAAAATTTGTAAAAAAAAATCAGTAGACACAGATGATTATATTTTATAAAGTAATGAAAAAGAAGGGGATAAATCTACCTGAAATAAAATTGTTTTCATGCTACATATTTACAGCGATAGGTTAACGAAACCAGTGAGAGACTATAAACAACTGACGAAAAGAACACCAGATTCAAGAAAAAACCGTGATCTATGATGAAAATATGCCTTTATTATCTTCAACATTCTATATCTGCGGAAAAGAGCAAGAGAAATTCGTAGTTGATGGCAATCTTGATTTTAGAGCTATGAGAACAATTTTAAACCTCTTGCACTTTTACAACCCTGTTTCTCGTAGAATTATGGAAGATGTATCGTTTTAATGATATAATTAATACGCATCCAAACACTTTTTTAGTTTTTTAGATATTTTTATTGGTAACCCACATAAAAATCTTAAACTTGTTTTGTACTTCCTAATTTAAAAATTTGAAAGATAAACTAAAAATTGTTTGGATGCGTATTAATTATATCTCCAAAATGAGACATCTTCTATTTCGCTATGATTACAAATAAGGGTGTCACAGTACGTAAGGTATAAAATTCTTCTTATGGGGAAAAAACACAAGGTCATTTTATTACAGCTGGCTCTTAAATGACTGTATCTAAAAAATATTAATTTCTAACCACCAGACTCCTGGTCAATGACAACACACTGATCATTACCTCTTTATAGGCATTACTTATCAGCGTTCAATAATCTCTTCAACCACCACTGGATAAAGCCACAGCCACCATATTGTGATGTACTGGATTGTGACGTAAGGTGACAACACTGTATTACATTTTATTGATCTAATTTTATCGCAAAATCAAACGCCTCTGACTGTGGAAAAATAAAACGGTGGTAAATTTACAATGATTTTACTGTTTAACAAACAAGCTGCAGTTATGGGTTGACACATTTGCCATCCCTACAGACCGCAGGAGACTTGCAGCGTATGTTAGCGCATCGGCCGAGTTTACGACAAGACGGTATCGGGTAGCATGGCGTCGTAAAACACTGGACCTCTTCTAGATAACATTCTTCTCCTGGGTCACATTGGATGTCATCACAAGAAGGTGCCTGCGAACATACACAGTGATATTATTCATCATCCGTCGATTCAGGAGAAGTCAGTTAAGTTTATATGCTACTAGCTGTTTCCCGCGGTTTCGCACGCTTTTCGTAAGCGTTACCCGTGTTGTGTATGTGCACTTCTGGCTCAAGTGAATTATATTTCCAACGCCGATGTAGAGTTTGCTTTGTTGCCACGATCAAGAAAATCTGTATATGTTTATAGCCATTGTACACGTACATGTGTTTTATTATAAAGTGGTCTAACACTGAAGCTTTAAGTTCAACCAGAAATTTATCTTCAAGACAAATATACATCATAACTTAGCGCCTTCAAATAGTGTTTGGCTATTAAATATTCGTAACTGTCTTGTAATTGCAGTTTATAATGTGCAGGCGCTTTGAAAACTATCATCTTTGGCAACGCCACCTGGAGGCGAGTTACATCAATAGGCATAGCATAGAAACCTTCTTCGTGGAAAAATACATATACGTACAAATTTTCGTAATGATCGGTCAAATAGTTTATGATTCCGTAAAGGACAAACATTCACATATATATATTCATATATATATATATATATATATAGATTTCTAAATCAGAAATTAATTTCTATAAACTTCTTTTCCTGAAGTGTTAACGTTCAGAGGATATTTTAAAACGAAATCGTGAAACACTGTATCGTTATGCAGTATTACAGTTCCTACGATACCATGTCTAGTAATTTTCTCATCGTAAACTATTTAATTATTATATTCCCCTAGAATGAAATTAAGATTAACTTGAACATAAAATACATGAAATTAACACACCTTAGTTCATCTACTCAATTGATTAAAATAAAGAAATAAAAAATAAAACAATCATTGCTACTATATTGGAATGCCATTTGAAAATTAATAAATTTGAATTTAATCCTTTGATTTGCTATTTCTGACTAGGAGGTTGTCGGAAATACACTGTATAATAGATAATCAAGCATCTGACTACAAGTTTGTGATTAAAATGTTCCAGAAAAGTCAATATACCAGTAAGAAGCTGTCCCAAATAAAATTATTTTAAAATTAAAATAGTACCTCCGCCTCAGTCAGAAGAAGTAGGTAGATTTTTTTACAAATATTATATATTAATATTTTATTTTGTGTGGGGTTTTCATGTAATTAAGATCTTGGAAACCACTGTATACAAAAAAATATTTACTACAAAAATTTTAAAAAATGTTATCACTCCAGAACACATTTTACTTTTTCTCTAGGTCCATGAATAATGGAGTTGTGATTTTTTTAACATTTAAACAGCCACCATATTGGAACAAAAAATTGTTGTAAGTAGTTTATTTTTCAAGATAAGAGCTTAATTTTTATGTGACTGTACAAAGGTATATTGTTTATTTTACAAATTATAATTATTTATGGACAAATTTCGGAGGCAAATAAAAAGGTATTAGTAAGTACAAAAAAGTTTGCTTATAAAAAAGTTTCATGGCTATATATTTTTAAATACATTTTTTCATGCATATAGTCTTATTACAAACAAAACAAAAAAAGTGTGTATTTTTATTAATGAATAGTAAAAATATGATAGTTTTTCCAAAAAATGTAAAAATGGCTTATTTTGGTCTGACTCTTTTTGCACTACTACTGCAAGGTAAGGTTTAAAGTCAGGTTATTTTCACATGAACATCCTGTAAAATGTCTTGGGCTCAAATGTTAAGTTAATTTATACAAACTATTTAAAGGTTCGAAATTTCAGGCCGATTTTAAAACATTGTAATTTTCAAATGTGTTCTTTAATGTTTTATAAGTGCCTTATTAAAATAAATAGTACTACAATATGGCAGTGTTTCAGCATCCGATTGAAAATTTAATTTTTCAAACACAACAATTTTTTTAACATGTAAACATTGTTCCTCTTAAGCGAAAGCAAAGCCTGAGCCACTTCTCTTCAACCCTTTCCTACTCCCGTAGATAAATAATCTCTTTCTTGCTTTCCTTCAGTAAGGTAAAAAATAATTTCAATTGATAGGCATATCCCTAAATAAGCATGAAATTTCTTTTTCAGATGCAGTATTACAATTTTATAAAACAATGTGTATTTATTATTTACCTTGTTAAAGTCTAGCCTACTTTTTTAAGAATCAACAGTCAGTAATAAAACTACAAAGAATGCACAGCCTCTCTAAACATTGTTGTAAATATATCACAAGTAAAAAAATCTACTCTTTCTTTAATTATTATTTATACTAAAATCTATTCAAATAAACTAAATAGGATTTTCCAATAGTTGTAAATTTTATACATTATGATAAAATATAGGATTTATTTTAGAATTCCAAGAAGTATACAATGCCTTTGCATTACATATTTATTTTGCAGTGAGTATTAAATAAAAGTATTACTTTAAAATACGGTAATATAGTTGATGAATAAAATCTTTATATATTTAAAAATTTTACTATTTGATGCAATTAATTTAGCAATACGTAATTATTTTAAAATGGTCCTGAAAATCTGACAATAGTAAGAGAACAAAATGACTTTGAACGATGCAAAGAGATTTCATGATTGAAAAATCAGCAATTTTTACTGATTATATGACTATATTTAGTGGGTAATGTTTTTATAAAACAAAAGTACCTCATCATGGGCAAGGACCAAGGAGACAGCTGCCAGAACTGTCACCAGGACGAAGTAAGGAAATTTCCCAGCCATTTCAAGAGTAGGAAGGTTGAATGCAGAATGAAGAGTGGTTCAACATCTCATCACAGTTTTCCTCATCAGACAGTGAGTGACCTTGCCGGTGTGAGAAGTGAGTGACACCTGGAAATCCCAGTGACTTTCTAATTTATGTCATTGTCACTTTTTTAGAATTTCAGTGCACCTTTCCTCATCATTAATCTGTTAATTCATTGCATCATAGGCCTCAATTGATTGCATAATTATGACCAGTTATGTTCATACTCATAAATTGGTTTCAGTAAAGTGTGTAGCTTCTGCTTTACTTTGAACTAAGATAAATTTGGCTTTGAAAGTATAATTAGAATTTGAAATTTTTGTAACTTTATTAATCAGCTAGCATTAACCCACGGTTTCACTCGCAATTTCCTGCTGAACAATAGAGACACATAGGCATATACTTAAGTGATATACAAAACGCTCCAGAGATAAATGAATGGCGGCTGAAAAATATTCCAATCTCCTGAACCATAACTGAATAATTGGAACTTTAAGAGGAATAATTTAGGACCCTGAATTGAGAGAGTGAAGCAGATTTTATAAATAGCTTTCCAACCAAATACTAAATCACATTTCCCTGCATTCCATTTATTTAATTAAATAAACACCGCGGTTTTAGTAATTCTTGAACTATTTTAAACTGAAATGGAGGAATCCTAAAGTCGAAGAGTCCTATTATATTATAAGTAGGCAAAAGTTCTATGATCAATAAAACAGAAAGAAGTAGGCATATATCAGCTACACATTTTTCAGTTCAATTAAAAATACTTTATTAATAGCAAACTAAGTCAAAACACAATGTTTAAATTTTGAACACAAAACTTACTACAGTTTTCTTAGTTATATACAGATTGTCCCACGAAGAGATGAAGAGATTAAAACGTTTGATTTTATATATTACTTACCCATTTATGCACCGAACATTTTCAAACTCTACACAATTAATAAAGTAGGTATTATATCTGTATAAATTTTAATATCTGTGAAAATTAAAGCTCCCTAACAATTGCAGAAACAAAATGGTGACATATTGAAATTTTACTGTTTTGCTTCCTATAAGAATTCATTTCTTGAATCACCTGATTTGATTACTGCGTTTGCAGTTTTAAAGAACAGCTGTTTAATAACGCTCATTGTTGAAAACAGCTGTTTGATTGAAAATCACTCACTGCTTGTGCTATAAACGTAACCTAACCTCCTCCATTACAGTTTTACTGATACAGTATTGAAGTTCGAGAAATGGCTTTTAATGTTGAACAACAAGTGAAATATTGTGCGTGGGCTATTGCTTTTGGCAACATTACAGAAGCAATTAGACAATTTCAGGTTGCATACACAGGAGTTGAACCACCTAGCAATCCAATAATAACTAAGTGGAAAAATCTTTTGTTACAAACTGGAAGTGTCGTAAAAAAGTACTCTAGAGGATCAAATGAGGAAAGAGAAGTACTAGTATGCGCATCAATGCTCCGCTCTCCAGGTAAACCGAAATCATTAAGGAAGGTTGTACTTGAAACTGCTGTTAATTAAGAAAAACAAAATTAAATTTTACAAAGTAACCTAGTCCATAATCTTCTTGGAGATGATCCGAACAGGATAGTGGAATTTTTGACCATTCTATTGTTACTACACCTTTTTGCTTGATGTTATTACTTTTTTTATAGCTCTTGCCACTGTTACGTTGTTATTTTGTTATACATTGTTGATTGTTCCTGTTACAACTGATTTATTTATTCTCGTTTCTTGTTATCATTTGCATAGTTTTTTATTGTTGTAATTATTCTTATTTAGTTTATAATTGGTTACAAAGATATTGTTTAATTTAGGATGTGTTTGCACTCACTGTTAATACTTAATGGGACTCGGATGGGCAAAAAATCTTTTTTTACCGAAAATTGTTTTTTTGTGATTTTGTGTTCCTTGTTTCATTCTTTTTTAGAAAATACTTCACTTAAGATTTTCTGATGGTTAGTTCTTTTTTTATAGCAGTTTTCTAAAGAATTGCAAAGAGATTTTGACGTGCAAGTACCAGAGAGCGATGGCCAATAAGGAGGCCTATGATCATAAAGATCATTTCCACCTGCCTAAAGTGGTAATGGACAAAATAAAACCAATATTTAGGGACTTGGCTTCACCAGACCTTCTAAGGAAATGTTTTAAACGGAGGTACACAAAACCCCAATGAATCCGTCAACAACATAATTTGGTCTCGACTTCCTAAAAATACATTTATGCTAAGGTCAACCCTTGAACTAGGTGTATATGAGGCTTTTGCTTGCTTCAGTCAAGGTAATATTGTGAGATGTTTAGCTTTAACAATTAGGCTACAAGCCTGGCAACAATTTGGTCGGACAAATGAAACAGAAAGATGAGATCTGAATCAGACAAGCAGAAAATGCCATCGAGGAATTAGAAAAGAAGTGCCGGCAGAGGCCAAAATTAACCAAATTAAGACTGGAAGAGTTGCTTGAGGAAGAAGAGGATCCAGATAACCCAGCATATGCCCTGGACACTATTAACTGTAGTTTATTTTTGTATTTTTATAGAGTTGGTTACAATGAACTTCAAATGCGTTTTCTGTAAAACTATGTTTTTTGTTCGATAGGTACACTTTTCTCAAGAACTATTATAGGTAGCCTGTTGATTCTTTTTTTAATTTGTTCCTTAAGTAATAATCTACATTTTGAATACATATTATTGCCTTATGTTGAGTACTTAATTTTATACAACAGAGTAAATTGTAATTTTGTATGATATTTTTTGCATAAAAAGAAAAAAAAACTGTCACACGTTTATCTGAAAAGATTTTTTATAACCCTGTATTCAAAATGTTAAGAAAAGTACAAGGAGCAGAATAAAAAACATTAACTGGCTACCATTTATAATTTTTAAGATAATGGTACCTAAAATTCATCAAATTAACATTGCGGGGATAGGCCCATCCGACTCCCCTTAAATGTATTCCATTTTTCTTCTGCCACTTGGAATGAAATGTTACGATATAAGTGGGTATGTTAAATGTGAATTGGTGTTGACCGTTGAAATAAATAAATAAATTTTGTTCTCGTATCATTGAGTTTTATGAGCTAGATCCTAATTGGAATACTCAAATTGTTTTTTTTTTCGGACGAGTCCACTTTCTACCGCAATGGTGCTGTAAAAAGGCATAATTGTAATTATTACAACTAATCCACACATTCTTGAACAGACTCTACCCAAATCAAAAGGAATTACTGTTTGGGCAGCTATCAGTTGTAATGGGGTGCTATCTTACGACATTTCAGACAGTACAATGACTGGGAATAGGTATGAAAAGGTTTTAAATGAACAAGTCTTGCCCCATTTTACGGTTCCAGAAATGGATCAAGCAATCTTCAAACAAGATGGTGCTCCTCCTCATTTCGCAAATCATGTCAAGCTAAACGACAACATTCATGGCCGTTGGATTGGTCGTGAAAGTGATTTTTTAGATTGGCCACTCGATCCCCAGGTTTAACTGTGTGTGATTTCTTTCTATGGGGTTACTTAAAAGAACAAGTTTATACTCGTAGCTTCAATAATGATGAGGAATTAAAAAAAATCAATTGAAAGGGAACTTCTCGGGATACCACAGAATTTCTTTGTAAGAGTTTACGATTCATTTGTTTATATTTCGAGATAACAAATCAAAATTGCCATCGTATTTTATGCAGAATATTTGTAAATTTTGACTAAGAAATAAAATAAAATTTACTTCAGGATTCCATATGATTTGGAAGATTTATCTAACCAAGTGTGAAGAATCCAATAAAATTAATACTCAGAAGAAGTTTTCTTCCATTTACTACGACTTAGCACAGTAATACTAGTGACAATTTTACTTTTCCTGATTTTTTTGTATTACTCCCCAGTTGGAGTCCATGTTTATTTATTTCCTGAAATAGCTATACAAAATGGAGTGCAGATCTCTCTTCAAATAATTACGATTAACCCGGTAGGGACCAGCCTTGGGTAGGGACAGGTTTAGCCAACCATGCCACTGTTCCGGATAATACCCTCTTTGAGAAGGCATATATCACTAATTGTAAAAAACCTATTCAGTTTAGTATGCTAAAAAGGAGTTTTCTTTCATTGATTACGAGGGAAAAAAATAAATCAAATTTTCCTCAGCAATGCTAAGAAAAAGATTGCTTTGGTTTTACTTCAGTCGGAACTCATGTGGAATGTATGTTCTGGAAAAACGTCACGGGACATAATGCAGAGGTATCGCTACTTTTTCTATAAATGATCACTACTCACCCAGGCATATATTATACATACATATATATGTAGACAAATTAGATTGTAGAGGTGAGGGTTTCTTCAAGTTATTATAATTTCGGCTAACTCACGGCTGGTAACGGTAGAGAAAATATTACTTTTCATGTTTGGCTTCGGAATGGCACAAGAAATAGATGGCTTTCAACTTTTGGAGGCAGTATGGTATCCGTCCTGGAGCAGCGAGACAGAGCAAGGGAAAGAAATTTGAAGTTTTCAAATATGTTATCTCGGATGAAGGGGAGCTTTTCATGTTCACATCAGGATTCCAGAAGATGCTTTCTGGTGATTTGAATGATGCATATAACCGATTGTGAAGAATCCAGACAGAAGAATGCCCTAGGAAGATTTCTTCAATTTACTACGCCATAACACAGTAATGCTAGAGACGAATTTACTCTCTCTCTCCCTCTCTCCCTCTCTCCCTCCCTCCCTCCCTCCCTCCCCTCTCTCTCTCCCTCTCCTATCTCTCTCTCTCTCAGGATGAAGAAATAAAGAAATGTCAAATCTCTCTCTCTCTCTGAAGTGAAGAGATTATACTTTATACATTATCATAACAGCCTTCAGATTACTGAACAGCGTCAAGGAACGTTTCACCATCCACTGTCACTGTTATAAAATTGAGAAGACTAACTTTAAAGAACTGGTTCGTATTGGGAGTAGAGAGAACCATGAGTAAATATTCACCCAATTCAATACCTCAAAGTGTTGAGAAATAAAACTCCATTGGTTCACAAAATCTTTACTGTATTTCAAACAATAAAATGGCAGTTATGGTTTGACACATTTGCCATTTCTACAAACGCTTGGAGAGGCGCAGCGCATGACGGCACATCGGTCAGGTCTGCAAGATGGTATCGGGTAGCACGGCGCCCTCACACACTGGACCTGCTGTAGGTAACACTCTTGTCCTGGGCCACATTTGATGTTAGCACAAGACGGCACCTAGGCAAATACAGAGTTAGCTTATTCACTCGTTTGATTCAGAAGAAGTCTGTCATTACAGCTAAGTTTGAATGCTATTTGGAAATCAGTACATTTTAATTTCCGCTAGAAGTCAATTTCCATAAACTTTTATTTCTCTTAAAAATTTTAACTTTCTGAGGATATTTTCAAACGAAATTCTGATAAAAATAAGTACTGGAAAGGAACCATGAAACACTGTTGCGTCATACAGTATTGCAATTCCTACAAAACTATGTCTAATGATTTTCTCATCGTACACCTTTTCATCAAAAACAACAGTTTAGTATATTCCCTTAAAACAAAATTAAGTTCAATTTGAACATGAAGTGAAGAAAATGATTTTTCAACACGTTTTAATTCCTTACAGGGGAGCATAAGCGTCTTTCGATTCTTGAATCGTATTTTCGAACTCGCCTTTGCCTCGCTTGTAAAATAAGAATTACTCATAGATAACAAACCCTTTTACTTCTAGTGATGAAGATTACTATTGCAAAGTTGTAATTGTCTTCGACACTGTTACGAGGATTAAGGAGCCAACAGGGACATATTGAAATTGTGTCTTCGTCTAACAGTTTGGACCTCAGTCTATACGATAACTCTTGATTGAAAGGTCCTAGAAATATGAAACTTGGTAAGCCTACCTGTGTTCCTCTGCCCAAGAAAGAACGGTATTGAATTTGGGGTCAAAAGGTCAAAGAGCAGTCCATCTGTGACTCTTTCAGCCATCTGGGACTGCGTTAGTGTCTGTGCCATAATAATAATTGATAAAAAGGGCTTAGAGATTTGGAGCTTGATAAATGGGTTCCTTTTGGTACAAAGAAGAATTCTGTTTATTTTGGGGTCAAAAGGTCAAAGGGCAGTCCATCTGTGACCCTTTCAAGACATCTGGGACTGTGTTATAGTGTCAGTGCGATAATAATAATAATTGATAAAAGGGCTTAGAGATTTGGAGCTTGATAAATGCATCCCTTTTAGTACAAGAAAGAACGCTGTTTATTTTAGGGTCAAAAGGTCAAAGGGCAGTCCATATGTGACCCCTTCCAGCCATCTGGGACTGTGTTATAGTGTCAGTGCGATAATAATAATAATAATTGATAAAAAGGGCTTTGAGATTTGGAGCTTGATAAATGCATCCCTTTTGGTACAAGGAAGAACGCTGTTTATCTGGGGGTCAAAAGGTCAAAGGGCAGTCCATCTGTGACCCTTTCCACCCATCTGGGACTGCGTTAGTATCTGTGTGATAATAATAATTGATAAAAAGGGCTTTGAGATTTGGAGCTTGATAAATGGGTCCCTTTTAGTACAAGAAAGAACGCTGTTTATTTTGTCAAAAGGTCAAAGGCAGCCTATCCTTTTGACAGCCTATCCTAGTCTGTGCATTTCGTTACTTTCTGCCCGGTCCTTTAATAATCTGTTGTTTTGGTTTATTTACGTACTAAGGATTTTTAAAGTAGTATATTTGTGAGAATAGCTATATGTAGGCTATATGGCTCTAAGTATTCAAATATAACAGTGAAGAATGACATTAACAGTAGACTCTATAACTGAGTGTTTATCTTATATCAATAATGCTTTATCATTGTATGGTTTAAACACATATGTTTACAATGCATGTATTTAGTAACATTGAAAGTTGTACAAATTATAAAGAAAACTTTGTTGTCTGATGGATGTCTGGTTTTTAATTTTAGATTATATATTATTTTATACACATTTTGTATAATAATATTGGCAAAATTGATAAAAATTCAAAATAATTCTTATAGGTGAACTGAATTTTAGTATATTGTTTTGTTGTTGTTACTTTGTTTTGTAAATGTTTCCTGTTTCCAAATTTAAATTATTTCTCAGATTATTCTAATGAGATTTTGTATGTTAATTTCTTTAAAAGGTTACTTGTGACAATAATTCACGCTTTTTACTAATTATATTCCAATACTTTAACTTCTGTCGCATAGTAATGTAAAATTTTATGATAAACACAATTTTGTAAACAAATCATTTAATGAACAGAAACATAATTATCTTATTTACTAGTTCTAAGAAATGAGGCAAACAAAGATTGCTCCAATTCATAAATAAACTATTAGAAGTTGCAATAAAGACTATAATTTTTTGCAATCTACGTAATAAAAGGTTATTGAACTAGAACTTGTTGTTGCAGGTTAAGACATGTTTCTCTTTATCTACAGACAGTACTATCCATATCTCTAACTAGCATTTATCAGTTTGTTCTTTCTTTACTACATTGTCTACTGACAAGTCACATGGTTAAATTTTGGTTATATTTATTTACTTAACATTCATTACACATACATACTTGTATTAAGCATGGAATACAACTCTTCAATGAGTATTACATGCCAACAGTTTCTGATGTTTCAATATTTAATTTAATCTTTACCCCAAAGACTAATATTAAATGTAGTATTCCTAATATTAATAGTACCGTTAAACACAAGTGAATGACACGAGAAAGTAAACCGAACTTAATAACTCAAGGCCAGTCTTGAGTTAACATTTCATATTTTTATCTAAGTTGTATTTTAGCATTGTTTGACAAAGCTTAGTGTTTTATTATTGTTCTCCCGCCTTAGTCAACAGTAACATTACTCTTTTTAGCAACAGAATTCAGACAAAAACATGGATACAAAGAATGCATGCAGCCATTCTAAATTTCGTTAATATCTAATCTCACATAAACGGTAAAAAAATTCTATGTCTGAACAAAGTGTGAGTAAAATGACACCAACGCCTAACATTATTTGCAAAATTTAGAGTTTTCAGTATTTAATCAACACATTTATTATTCGTAAATAATTTATTTGGGATCTTTATATTAAAAACAATTATAAATCAAACGCATATTTTTTGTTTATTTAATTTAATTGAACAATACATGAATACCAAAAGATAGATCGTATGCAAAACACAGAATTTTCTCCTAAATTTGGCCTACCGAAATCACACATTACTGAAAATATAACAAAATGTTTTCGAACCATGCTTCTAAAAGAACCATGTGCCAATTTTCATCACGATTCGACATTGTATTGATTAGAATAATTATTATAATTTATATTAAATATTGATTACAATTCAATTATAAATATTGATAACAATTATAATAATTTGAATTAAATTATTTATTACAAATATTAGTGAATCGTCAATTTTGTAAAAGGAAAGTAGGCAGGTACCTTATCTGCTACGGCCATAGAGAACATGACAGTCACCAGAACTGTTAGCAGGACGAGGTTAGAAGATCCCCCAGCCATTTCGATGGTTGAAAGGATCAATGAAGACTGAAGACTGAAAAAGGTTCAGTGTCCGCTCACAGTTTTCCTCGTCAGTGCGACCTTGACGCTGTGCGCAGTCTGCCATCTGTAAATCCCGGCTGACTTTCTAATTTGAGTGATTGAATAAAATTATAAGTACTTCTCTGCTATTTGATCCAGGGTTCCCTGTTCACAAGAGAGCGTTTTATGTTCTAAATTGTGGGCGTCAACTAGTTGTGAACTCTTCTAGAAAGTAACGAAAAAAAAAAAAAAAACGGAACCCTATTTTTCCAAATATATCCCTTTGCTCTTAAAGCTTTAACAACTATATTGCTAGTCCACCACCTGGAGATTATCCGTTAAACTAATAATTAATTCTTAACAATTGCTACAGGTTAAGAAAACAAGAACACCAAAGTATTGATCGTATAAAACATTTTTCTCACTTGCTCACACAACTAGAAATATATATATATATATATATATATATATATATATATATATATATATATATATATATATATATATATATATATACAGGGTGAGTGGCTCTTGGTGTGACAAAACTTTTTGGGTTATAATGCAATGTAAATGTGATACAATGGTGGTTATAAAAAAGTCTAACTCCAAAAATTAATAATAAGCAGGAAGTTTATTCCACCCCAGTAAACTCAGAAGAAAAATTACGAAGCAGAATTGGTCTGGCAGCTCAAAGGCTTCGAGAATAACTTGTCTTTTAAAATGACCGCAGGAGCAATGAGAAAGCGAGCAAGAGCTTGTGTGAGAATTAAGGTCGCCATTTTGAGGATGAACTGCAATGATTGACTTTTAATGTTTAAACTGCTTTACTTTTTTAAATCTTCAGTTCCCTGTTTTATGAGGCAGTTTTATAAAACATAAAAATTAAGTACAGTTGTTATTGAATTGTTTTAATCTTTTTGTACCTTGCAATGTTTTTTAATATTCAAACTGATAAAAGTAGGTAACCGAATACTTCACTGTGGTCATATAGCATACCATTTTAAAGCCTATTAAATGGCAAAGTTTTTAATATCACTTGACACATTCTTGTGTACAGGGTGTAGTAAAAAGATGGGGTTTAATGATATTTCAGTTTTTCTGAAACTTAGCAACTTTGCCATTTAAATCGACCTGAAGCTTAATTTTCTTTTCTTACCGATTAAACCGATAATTTATTCAAATCGAAAATTTAACGGAGAATCTAAAAATTGTGTAGTTTGCTCACATATGTCTATAAGTTGCTGAGAAATATCAGATTTACGTACAAAAACACGGGTTTTTTTTGAAAAACTTAAAATAATTCGTTTCAGACCTAATTTTTGGAGTTAGACTTTTTTATAACCACCATTGTATCACATTTACATTGCATTATAACCCAAACAATTTTGTCACACCTAGAGCCACTCACCCTGTATATATATATATATAATTTCAATAAA
The DNA here is from genome assembly GCF_021130785.1 of Homalodisca vitripennis. Classification (NCBI taxonomy): domain Eukaryota; kingdom Metazoa; phylum Arthropoda; class Insecta; order Hemiptera; family Cicadellidae; genus Homalodisca; species Homalodisca vitripennis. Next base: position 7,800,602 of record NC_060214.1, on the reverse strand, counting down.
AATTGAATCGCAAAAAGTACTTGCTCCGCTGGGTCTCGAACCCGGATCTCTCACTTGCCGGGTGAATGTGCTACCATTACACCACAGAGCCCTCACTTTTTACGATTCAATTATTTTGTATTTGGCTGTTTCTTTCACATATGTGTTTAAATAACCAAACTAACATATGATCGGAAGACCAAATACCTGTTAAATGACTTTGTTTACATTAAATGTGTATAAGTGGCACTATGGCACTTAAATACTCTGTAGTGTAATGGTAGCACATTCACCCGGCAAGTGAGAGATCCGGGTTCGAGTCCCGGCGGAGCAAGTACTTTTTGCGATTCAATGTTTATTGAAATTAAATAAGGCTATTGCCATTTATACAAATTTAATGTATACATTTGGATCCTTGAACTGAATACCAGCATGATAAATCAATGAAATAAACCTCCATACAGTACAATTATAGTAATTTATTTTATTGCAAGTTATTGCCCACGGTGTCACATACAATTTTTAAAATCAAAGTCCTTATGTTACTTACTAAAACCACTTATGATGTAATATCAAAATGCACAAATGGCTACGAATAAGGTGGATGAGCTTACTCTCATGTGCGAGGAGCTCAATCCAGACTTGTTAGTTGTGACCGAACACGGTTTTAACAACAACAATATCGAACACTTTAAATTTCCAAATTACCAATTGGCAAATTTTTACTGCCGCAACTCCTTCAAAGGAGGAGGTGTAGCAATATTTCTGAAAAATGAGCTCTCCTTTACCCCTCTCACTCTTTTCAACCCTACAGACAAACTCTGTGAACATACAGGGGTAAAACTCAAAACCAAACACACTCATATTGATGTGATTGGTCTATATAGGTCTCCCAACGGAAACGAGGAATTGTTTTTTTTTCAAAATTCGATCAAATCTTGACTGACGTTGCAAATAAAACTCGCTGTTTCATAGTCATGGGAGACTTCAACATTGACGTCTTAGATGTCGATAGTCCCATGACAAGGAGATTAGCTGACTTGCTAGGGTCGTTTTCACATAACGACCCTAGCACATAACCTTTTGGCCTGAACTGGTCGGTTAACTCTCCAACAAGAGTGACGGCCAACTCAGCGACCGCGATTGACAATGTCATCACAGATTTGACAGACGTTGAGGTCTTGGTGGTCGACACAGCCATTTCAGACCACTATGGCCAACAGGCCATCATCAATGGTCACGAGGCACCAAGGGGTCCCATCTCAGAGAAAACATTCAGAGATACAAGGCCCACAAACATAGCATTGCTCAACTTTCAGCTAGCAAAAGAAAGTTGGAACTTTCTGAATTCTAGGGATCCCCTTGAGTTGCAATTTCAAAAATTTGAACAAAAATTTAATTTCCATCTAGACGTGAGCTGTCCTCTAAGAAAAACCAAACAAAGACCTAAGAAACGAAAGTGCACATGGATTACCAAAGGTATCCTGGTTTCTAGAGAAAAAAAATTTATTTTTCTCGGAAATAAACAAGCACACAGTTAACGAAGAGTTCAAAAGATTTTTTCAAAAGTACAAACAAATTTATAGAAAAGTCATCAAAGCTGCGAAAGCCTATGATGTAAACAAAGCGTTGCTCACGTCTAAAAACGTATCAAAAACTGCATGGGCCTTCATCAACAATAAAAATGTATTAATTGACAAACCGATTGAACTACAGATCAAAGATAAACTCATCAATGATCCTTTAAGGGTAGCTGAGGAGTTCAATAAATTCTTTTCCTCAGTTGGAGCTGAACTAGGACATCATCCTCCATATAGCCAGCCGGTTCACATGTCAGTGCCGAGTCCAATAGCTTCATTGGCTCTGGTCCCGGTATCAGAGGAGGAAATTGCTAGAGTGATACGAGGCTTCCCATCAAAACGGTCTAATGACTCAAATTATGTGTCAACGTGGCTCCTAAAGCAATGCTCTAAGCATTTATTGGGCCCGCTCGAACACCTTATCAACCTCTCTTTTCATTCGGGAGCGTTTCCTTCCTCTCTCAAAATCGCTAAAGTCACTCCAATTTTTAATAAGGGTGACCCTCTTTCAACTCAAAATTACCGCCCCATATCGATATTGCCGGTCTTCAGCAAAATCTTTGAGAAACTCTTTCTTTCCCGTTGTGTGAATTTTCTGGACAAACACCATCTGCTGTCTGTAAAACAGTTCGGATTCCGAAGTGGTAGATCGACAGTACACGCAGTCGTGCGTTTAGTCGATGCGATAGTAGAGGGAATTGAAGGTCGAGGAGATACTTTGAGTATTTTCCTTGACTTATCAAAAGCGTTTGACTGTGTCGACCATCAAATCCTCATTCGCAAACTGGAGTATTACGGGATGCGAGGAGTGTCGCTCAAGTGGCTCAAATCGTATCTCAGTGATCGAACACAATTTTTAGGCATGTCAGGCGTCAAATCGGGAGAGGAGGGTATGAGCTGTGGTGTTCCTCAGGGCTCCATACTTTGCCCTTTACTCTTCTTGATCTACGTAAATGATGTTGGTTCATCGGTGCAACAAGGGCGACTCGTCCAGTACGCAGATGACACGACTCTCTGTCTCAACTCATAATCACAAGAAGAACTTGAAAAAATTACGTTCATTGAGCTCAACAGTGCAGTTCAACATTTCAATGAGCTCAATCTCAAAACAAATCCTTTGAAATTGAAATTCATTCAATTTAGTTTGCGACAAACAGATTTAGATTGTAGTCCTACAGTCATGTTAGACGAATCTGAAATCACTGAAGTGTACTCAATGAAATTCCTTGGAATACACCTAGATCGAGGTTTGACTGGGGATTGTCATGTAGACTATGTTTGTTCAAAGTTATCCTCAGGCATTTATGTCTTGAGGAAACTGTCCGAATACTGCCCAACGCAGGTACTGATGACGGCATATTATGGACTGATCTAACCACACCTTTCTTACGGATTGGCATTGTGAGGAGGTTGCACAACCGCAAACTTTTCCAGAATTTTCATCCTTAAAAAAAAGCAGTTCGAACAATTGCAAAACTGCAATGGAGAGAGTCGTGCAGGCCAGCTTTCAAAAATCTAAAATTGTTGACATTACCTTGCCTCTACGTCTTGGAAACGTGTCTTTTTTTTCAAATCCAAATGCGAACACACAAGAGGTAGTGATTTACACTCTTATGCAACTAGAGGCAGGGATGACTACCGAACTGGAAGACACAGGACGGTAGCTCACGAGCGTTTGCCTTCTCAGGCAGGAGTTCGAATTGTCAACAACTTGCCGAACTCGATTAAATGTGTCCCCATGCTGAAGGCATTCAAAGCTCGTCTAAAAACAACATTGATTACACATGCGTTCTTATAGTATAGACGAGTTTATGGCACACAATTGGGAGACCTCTCAATTGGCTGACTGACCGGGTGACCGGGGAAGTGGTGGATCAATTCGAATGAGTGAGAGAGAGTGAACGCAAAAATTGTATGGAAGGGACTTCGACAGGGCCCGATAACCAGTAGGCTAAGTAGGCTGCAGCCTAGGGCGCGAGACCGGTGACGATTTTAGGGGGGCGCTTCGGAGTTCAAGATGAAGTGCTTTTTATATGTAGTAAATAAAATGGTATGGTCTAAAACTTCACTATACATTTTTGTACATTATTTACACATCCACCTAGACCTTAGATTTACTCCATTTTACTTAAAAATAACTATTAAGTAGAAAAAGAAATTAATTAATAGCGATTAGTGACAACGCATAGTAATTATCGTAACGGTAGGGAAACAAAAAGGGAAATTTTGCTTCGCGCGAGGGGCGCCGCCGGCCGCCGCCCTTCGCCGTTTGCAACACTGACGCTCTCTGACAGATAGAGACAGAGTGTAGCTGCAGCTGCAGTCAGTCGTCTCCTCGTCTGCACTGTTTGTTTTAGGCCTATGGCCTATGAATTATTTGGACTTTCGTTGTGATTAATTGGTGTCATTGCTCGTTATTATAAACACTGACATTTATTCGTAAGTCGAGTAGAGTGTTTGATACTGAAATATTAGAAGAAGCAGTGGTTTGCTTGTTTTACATATGTAGGCTACATTATGAGTAAAAAACCAAGTGGTTCCGAATACCGTAAACGGGCCCGGGAGCGTAACGAACGGGAAAGTGCTCTTCTAAATAAAATTCATAGACTAGACGATTTTTTCAATAAACCCGAAACTCCCAGTTGTTCTGCTGAGACATTGCCGGTCGTCACGGGAACTGAACGAAACGTTGTGTGAGTGAGGACAGCGTGTGTTATAGTGGAAAGTGGAAGTGATTCAGCAGCCTGCCAGTGCCACTGCTACCGATGTCTCAGACACCACAACGGAAATTGCACCTGTACACGTCCCCTTCACCACCATCAACCGAGCAAATAGCAGATTTGGGACATCAGTTGCAAGATTGTGTACCAGCAAATAAAGAGGTAACCGATTCAAAAAATCTTGATGATCCCGCTTTATGGCTGGTAAATGAGGCATTGCGTGAATACTTTGCAGTGCACAGCATCAATCAAAATGACAGTGGGATTTTTCCCAATCAAAGCGGCAGTATTCTGACCAAAACCGTTATTTGAACAAAGCTTGTTTTTTCAAAAAACTTGTAAATGGAGAGATTGTAAAAAAGAACTCATTTAGTTTATTCCAAATCAACTGGCTATGTATACTGTGCTCCTTGTAAGCTCTATGGGGGGGACGACGACTGCCTTAGCTACATGCGGCTTTAATGATTGGAAAAATTCACACAAAATTCAAGAACATGATAATAGTCTAGAGCACAGAGAATGTGTGAACAAATATTTGACCCGGATGAATGCACCTCAGAGAATTGACGCAAAAACTACTTGAGCAGCATCAAGTAGAAGTGAAAGTATTGGAGAGATGTATTGTCAAGAGTTGTTGAAGTAGTTAAGTATTTAACTTCTCGAGGGCTTCCGTTTTATGGTGAAAATGAAATTTTGGGGTCAACCAGTAATGGTAATTTCTTGGCTGTATCGAGCTTTTGTGCAAGTTTGATCCTTTCATGGCTGACCATGTTGCTCGTTTCGGAAATAAAGGTAAAGGAGTGCCCTCATACTTATCTTCCACGATCGTTAACGAGTTTATTACTCTGTTAGCTGACAATGTTAAATCCAAAATCGCGTCAGATATCAAGAATTCTAAGTATTTTTCGATTATTGTCGACTCTACTCCAGATGTTTCCAATGTGGATCAATTGACTTTTGTCATTCGTTTTGTAGCACCTGACGGGTCACCTAATGAGCGGTTCATAACGTTCATCCCAAATTGTGGCCATAAAAGGGGAAGATATGGAGAAGGCTGTGATAAATACTCTTGAAAGTTTGAACTTAAAATATCAGTGACTGTAGAGGTCAGAGTTACGACAATGCAAGTAACATGTCTGGGTGTTACAAGGGGGCTTCAAAATCGAATCAAAGAGCAAAATCCTCTTGCTCACTACGTTCCTTGCGCAGCTCATTCGTTACAGCTAGTAGGTTCGACCGCTGCAGAAAAGTAGTAGTAGTTCTGTTGAATATTTTGCCCTGGCACAGCAAATGTACAACTTTTTCCATTCATCTACACACAGATGGGAAATTCTCTTGTCCGCAATATGACAAAGAATGTTTGACAGTCAAGACCCTTTCGAAAACTCGCTGGAGTGCAAGAGCAGATGCCAGTAAAGCCATGCACAAGTCATATAAACAAATAATCGCAGCGTTACAAGACATCACTTCAAACGAAGAAAATAAAAAAGACGTACGACTTGAAGCCAAACAAACTGATAGAGACGCTCCAGTCTTTGGAAATGACCATGATGATTTGTTTTTGGAATAAAGTACTCATGAAGTTTCATGACATCAGTGTACGACTTCAATCTGAAGATGGAGACTTAGATCAGACAGCACTTTCGTACGAGCTCCTAGAGTCTTTTCTAAGTTCATTAAGAAATGAGGAACAATTTTCTAACTTTGAAAGTGAGGCAAAGCTTATGTGCAATTCTCAAGAGTACAAACAAGACAATACAAGGAAAAAGAAACCAAAAATCCCTTTTGGAGAAAGCAAAGAGGGGCACACTGAGTTTGATGGGCGGAAATCATTCCTGATAAATTGTTACTACAAAGCAATTGATACACTCCTAGGGCAACTAACAAGGAGAAAATCAATTTATGTCACACTACGAGACTCCTTCAACTTTTTATGGAATTTGAAATAAAATTGAGAGTTCAATCTTGAAGGAAAAGGCAACAAAGCTAAGGAATGAATATTCAACAGACCTAGATGATTCATTTCCAGATGAGTGTTTGTATCTTCAAAAAATTTTTAAAAGATGATAATACATTCTATGAAGAGGAAAATGTACTGTCAGACAGAATGGAGGAAAAGAAGAAAGTCAAACCGACCGGGACTAAAGCCTACAGGCTATTGAAAACATGTAAAAACCCTAAAACTTGAATCTCTTTTTCCGAACGTGGAAGTGGCATTGCGGATCTTCTTGAGCATGGCGGTGTCTAATTGCAGCGGAGAAAGATCCTTTTCTGCTCTTACTCGAGTCAAGAATTATTTGAGGTCGACTCTACGGCAAGAAAAACTCCAGGCACTCGCTCTCTTATTTATAGAAAGTGACTATGTACAGCTCGTTCCGTTTGATGACTTGATCGATGCGTTTGCCTCATCAAAAAGCACGGAAGAAAGACTTTGTTTAATCAGGGAAATATATCGTCATGAGAAAATAAAAAGTTCTTTTGTTAACAGTAGGCCTAATTAATTTTATAGTTCTAGCTCATTGTTTGTTATTGTGATTAAATGTTCAAGTCACAAGTTGTATACCAAAGTCTAATGTCATTTCTATGTAACATAATGTACTTGAATAAACCAGAGAAAGTTGATGACCAATTTGACCATGTTCATTGATTTATTATAAATCCTTTTCAGTGATTTACAGTTAAAACGCTAATTAAACAGGCTATACGTAGCTACTAAGCTTTCTTATTAAAATGGACAACAATAAAATCTCCATTATTATGGCAGCATTTATACTGAAGTAAGAGATAAAATTCACATAATTTTAACAGCCTTAAAATTACAGCATGCATTTTAATTTATTTTGAAAAAAATAAGCCTACAGATTTTTTGAAAGTAACATTACAAAGTGCTGAACTTTGAATTTTGTGACTATTTAATGATAGTAATCTACAAAAAAATGTATAAGAATTAAAAAACTCATGTAAGGTTTGGCTGTAGCTAGGACACATTTTTGTATGTCCTACAAAACCAGTGGTAAAATAAGAACCCTTGATTCTCTTTAAAGAATGTTACCTACAAGTCTACAACAATAGACCATATTCCATTTTAAAGATACAAATAAATGCTCAGCAGTAAGCATCCTTTCCCTTTGCAAGTTTGCACTTTCTATAATTTTGCTGTTTTTGTTCGTTTGTTTGTGTGTTTTTAGGAAATGACAGCAAACAGCATAGTTCTTTTAACCGTTGAATTTGAACATATTACATAGCAGTTTATACATACATGCATCATTAGACCTTTGAACAATAATTAAAGTTTATAGTTAGTTGCTGAATGTTGTTCTTTTCCTAAAGTTTAATACTCTAAATGGTCTCTCTCTGTAATGGTCTTTAAATTTAAGTAAGTAAGTTGAAATTTTATTACAAAAATATAATATGGCCGCTATACAGCAGAACACTTTTTATTATTGAAAATTGACAGAGGGAAGCCGGCCGGAAACCGTTGGGGGGGGGGGGGGGCGCGAAGTACAAGATAGCCTACGGGCGCCAAAAACCTTAATCGGGCCCTGGACTTCGATGGTAGAACGAATGGAAAATTTAGCTCGATATACTTGACGATTGCTATAACATTGTTTTTATGTTCTATGCAATAAATAATTTATTATTATTATTATTATATGATGGAGTCCTAAAACTATTCAATCAGAAGTAGGCATATATCAGGTACATATTGCTATTTCAGAGTTCACGGTTAAGAATATCACAGTTTAGTCTAGACTGTTATATCAGGTTTTGCACGTGTAAGAGCATGTATGGTTTGTCATAATAATTATATTTCCAATGCCACTGCTGCGTTTGCATTTTTGTCCCGAACAAGAAAGTATAAATACACAGACCTCGGATATCTACATAAGTTAAAAAGCATATACTTCTAGCCCTTTTGTTGTCACGACGAAGAAATGATATATGCATACGTAGGACTGTAAAGCCTATTTTGGTTAAAATATGTGTTCTTCCAGCCGTGTGAATTCACTTACAGTGCCACAGTTAAGTTTCTTTTTTTGCCTCGATCAAAAAATTATTTTTGTACGTAGCTCTCGAAAATCTACTTCGGTTAACATAGAAGTAATCATGATTTTTGTCAATGACTCAAATAGAAGGCCAGCCGGGATTCACAGGTCTGTTCACACCATCAAGGTTACACTGACGAGGAAAACTGTGATCGGATACTGAACCTTCTTCAGTCTTCAGTCAGCCTTTCAACGTTCGAGATGACTGGGAGATCTTACTTGTTCCTGCTAGCAGTCCTGGTAGCTGTCATGTTCTCTATGGCCGTAACAGATAAGGTACTACTTTCCTTTTACAAAATTGTGATTCACTAATATTTACTATCAATAATTCAATATAATTTATTATAACTATTCTAATCAAAACGATGTTTAATAGTGATGAAAATTAGAACATGGTTCCTTTAGAAGCATGGTTCGAATATTCTGTTATATTTTCAATGTTAAGATTTCGATAGGCCAAAGTTAGGAGAAAATTCTGTGTTTTGCATATGTAAATATCTTTTGTTATTCATGTATTGTTTACCTAAATTAAATACACACAAAACTCACGTGTTGTAATCAAAAATTTAAAAATATAAAGATCCCAAGTAAATGAATGAGAATAATAAATATATCGAATAATTACGGCAAGCTCTAAATTTTGCAAATCATTTTAGATGTTGGTATAATTTTACTCACACTTTGTTCAGACATATAATTGTTTTACCATTTCATGTGAAGATAATTATTACCGGTAACGATATTTAAAATGGCTGCATACATTCTTTGTATCCGTGTTTTGTGTGAATTCTGTCGATAAAGAGTAATGTACTGTGAACTAAAGCGAGAAAATAATAATAAAGAACTAAACTGTGTCAAATAATGCTACAATACAACTTAGATAAACAGATAAAATGTTAAGTCGGATAACCCGAAGAGTCGGTTATGACGAAGTCGGATGATAGGGGTTCTAATGTATTTGGAAGTCAGCAAATTTGAATTTGTTCTACATTACATTACAGTCTATAAAAATTTTTTTCCAAATAAGTGGGTTGAAATTACAACCCATTTATGCGTGGGGTTAGTCACGAGATGTTAAAGTTGAAAACAGAGCTAATTTGCAAAGGATATTTTCAAACGAAATTCATATAAAACAGTGGTATGTAATAATGAGACACTATATATAGCGTTATGCAGCATTATAGTTCCTATAAAACGTCTAATTATTATTTCCACATAGTTTTCTCATCGTAAAATGATTTGCTCTCTAAACTGTAGTTTGGCATTCCCTTAAAATGAAATTAAGTTTAATTTGACCATAAAATGCAGTCAATGATTTTTCTTGTCACAAACGTTAGTTCATCACATGTAGCAAAACTTTTGTGATGTGTCTGACGAAGATAGATAGCCTTGCTGCCGAAAGGCCTCACAAAAATAAAAGTTTTAAGTATTGGTTTGTGTTATAATGTAGTAATTAAGTTAATTGTAGCCATTACAAGGTCCATCTTCAATATATTTTTATTTTGTTTTTTAGACTTTTTCATCAAAATTTCAGTCATTCTCAACCTATTCCAATGAGATTTTACGTGGTAAATTTTTTTACAGTGTATTTCGGTATAATCAGCTGATACTTTAGTTGACCTTGTGTTTTAAATAAAACCAACTAGTTATGATAAAACAGTTTTATAAACAAACTATTGCACGAAAAAAACACATTATTGTAAGTAATTAGACAAACGAAAATGTGATTCATACTGATTGTAAGAAATCAGGAAAAATCGTGCCAATTCACACAGGAACGTTTGGCCAAACACTACACTTTTGTGCAATAACCTGCAATCTAGGGCGTAAAGGTATTTGAACTAGAACTTGACGTTACATCACGTCATGTTAAGGCATATTTCTCTTTATCAGCTACAGACAGTACTGTGTGTATCTCTAACTAGCATTTAACAGCGTTGTTCTTTCTTTACTACATTGTCTACTGATAAGTCACATAATTAATTCTTGGTTGTGTGTATTTAATTAACATTCATTACACATACATACTTGTATTAAGCATGGAATACAACTATTCAATGTGTAGCCTATTTAATTATAAATAAAGTACAAAATATTTATTCTATTGGAACTTTAATACCGTACTTATTTGTACATTTGATCTGTTTCAAACCCACAAAATATGTTTTTATAATAAATTACATTTAAATTCATAATAATACATTTAAATGCAAGGTTGTCTTTAAAGATTGATTGACCATTCGTTCGATTTGTATAGAAGCCACGATGCTTGTCAGATGGTTCATTAATGTCAATTCTTTACAGTTAGGCTACAATTTACATAGTGCTATGAATAGTGTAGGAATTATACGTTATCAGCAAGTCATCCAGCACATAAAAGTACAACGTATACTATACTGTAGGAAAGTATATTTTTTAGATTGTTGCGCCTTGCTTTATTAAGGAAATGAGCTCATGTTCAAACCAAATTACCATTATGGTTGTACTGTCTCCATTCTCTCATGTGTTAAGAATTAGCTTTGTTGTCTTTTTCCTCATCATTCTTCATTCATCGGTAAGAATACTCCTAGTAATTCTTGGTAATACCAGTAATCACGTTACATTACTTTATAATTGGTAAAATACATGTTATAATTGTTGAACCATAAATCATTATTCGAAAGTAATTCAAGGTGGTAAATCAAAATCCCTTAAGATTTTCGAATATTAAACATCAATTCACGATTTAACAGGTTGGGTTGAATAAAGGAATTGTAAGTGCTCGTAAGGAAAAGTTAATAGTAATAGAAGGAGTTTCCCTCTGATAGCGAGTTACCAGAGATATGAGGTCCTTTAAAACACTAACTGAAAAGGAACTCTTGTCGAGATTGTATACAAATTTACCGTAGGTGATCCTTTAAGATTGATTAAAAAAGCAGCTGATTTAGTGTGACGACCGATGGTAAAAACAGGGTTCATGGCTGATTGTCTGGAAGCTGGGTGTCAATCTGAAATGTATAAGCACACTACTTGGTTTTTTTAGAAATCTAGGATCAATAGCCACGGTAGTTTCTGTCGGGGTGGAAATGGATGGATATAGCAGGTTAAAAATATAATATATGCTATTCTTGAAAGTGTTGTGCATTATTTCAAGCGATGAAGTAGACAATTTTCGACCTATCAGAATACTAATACTATTTCTCAAAGATGTTCAAAATAATGTCTCTTTGGTTTCAGAAAAAGGTAAAACTCAAATTAATTTTAAAATGACATAGGCTATTTAATTTATAATTTAGCAACACAGAGACAATGTTTCATTGATGCACTTTTACCATTGCTTAAATTTATTTTCATAAATAACTTGTAATTTGAATACTAACATAATTTTGTAGAAGTTTACCATGTACATCTGTATTGTTTCAACGAAAATTATGATACTGAAATGGTTATTACTGAAATATTGAATACGCAAATGAAAATATGAGTCTAGGTAAAACCGGAAATGTTTCAGGTCTCCATACCAACATGTGACGTCACAGGATGTGATCCTGGCAGTTGCTGCAGTAACGATGGAAGCTGTGTCACAACAGAAGGTATCTCCTGTGAGAGCTACGCTTGTGGTGAAGGAGAGGAATGTTACCTTACAAACACTTGTCCTCCAGAAAGGATGTGCAGACCTTTCCCGAACTGTTCCACGATCTTATGTCTCGAAGAAACTACCTGCATTAACAATGAGTGTATCCCAATAACATGCAAAGATACCACCTGCAAAGCTGAAGAGGTTTGTTACATAAAACCAGGCAATAGCACGTACCCTACAACTGCTGCCTGCAGGCCTAGAAGAACCTGTGCTGAAGTCCGGTGTCCGAAGGGGACGAGATGCTTGAACGGCGAGTGTGTCCCTTGTGAAGGTCATAACTGACGAGAGTGTAAATGTGCCAAAACACCCCGAAAAGTCTATAAATACATATTCTCAGCAATGTTTTGTTTCAATTATTCATTACGTTTCCAATAAATATCAAGTCCTCACGTCTATAACTGCTAATAAATTGTCTTTGCAGTTACACAAAGACACTTCGTTTGAATTTTCAGGGATCTTAGTTATGCCTTTGATGGTGTAACAATTTTCTATATGATTTTGTTTATGGACATTGATAGCGTGACTGGCTAAAGATTTATCTATATCGCTATGGACAATGTCAAATCGATGGCCAGTTACTCGTATGCGTAAAGGATTCGATGTTTGGCCGACGTACTGTTTTTCACAAAATTGACAGTCAAATTCGTAAATAAGGTTTTTAGTGTCACAGTTGATAGTTCCTTTGATAGGATATATATACATGATTGGTTACATTACTTTTGAAAATTTTACTTGTAGACATGATCTTACAGGTTCTACAACGAGGTTTTTGGCAAGGTTTACAACCAAAGGACTGTGATTCCTTATCTAACTTTTTTAGAGGATCAGTACAGACCTACAGCTATTTAATGTTGGTGGGCTTTTTGAATACAACTATTGGAGATTTTGAAAATAAATCTTTATTTTCTTGAGAATTTTGAAGTAGGTTAAAGGCTGTCCTCATGATTGAGTTGATTTTGTGAAGGCCAGGATATCATTTTGTTATGAATTTAGGATCGTTTTGGGGAAAAGGATTATTATTTTATTTGACGGTTGATTCAAATTTATTTATTTATTTGGATCTTGTGAATTGAATACCAGCATAACAATAAAAACAATCAAATAAACCTTCGTACAGTACAATTATAGTATTTATATTATTGCTAATTATTGCCCACGGTTTCGCATACAATTTTTAAAATCAAAGTCCTTATGTAACTTACTAAAACCACTTATGATAGAATATGGTGGAGTCCTAAAACTTTTAAAACAGAAGTAGGCATATATCAGGTAAATATTGCTTTATCAGAGTTCACGGTTATCTAGAATGTCACAGTTTAGTCTAGACTGTTATATCAGGTTTTGCACGTGTAAGAGCATGTAGGGTTTGTCATAATTATATTTCCAATGTCACAGCTGAGTCTACCTTTTTGCCCCGATCAAGAAAGTATAAATACACAGACCTCGGAAATCCACATAGGTTAAAAAGCATATACTTCTAGCCCTTTTGTTGTCACGACGAAGAAATGATATATGCATACGTAGGACTGTAAAGCCTGTTTTGGTTAAAATATGTGTTCTTCCGGCCGTTTGAATTCACTTACGGTGCCACAGTTAAGTTTCCTTTTTTGCCTCGATCAAAAAATTATTTTTGTACGTAGCTCTCGAAAATCTACTTCGGTTAAAACATAGAAGTAATCGTGATTTTTTGTCAATGACTCAAATAGAAGGCCAGCCGGGATTCACAGGTCTGTTCACACCATCAAGGTTGCACTGACGAGGAAAACTGTGATCGGATACTGAACCTTCTTCAGTCTTCAGTCTTCAGTCAGCCTTTCAACGTTCGAGATGACTGGGAGATCTTACGTGTTCCTGCTAGCAGTCCTGGTAGCTGTCATGTTCTCTATGGCCGTAGCAGATAAGGTACCCGCCTATTTTCCTTTTACAAAATTGTGATTCACTAAGAATTGTAATCAATATTTCAATATAAGTTATAATAATTATTCCAATCAATACAATGTTGAATCGTGATGAAAATTAGCACATGGTTCTTTTAGAAGCATGGTTCGAATATATTCTGTTATATTTTCAATAATGTGAGATTTCGGTAGGCCAAACCTTTTCTAAGTTAGGAAAAAATTCTGTGCTTTGCATACGTAAATATATTTTGATATTCATGTATTGTTTACTTAAATTAAAAACACACAACACTCATGTGTTGTAATCAAAAATTTAAAAATATAAAGATCCCAAGTAAATTAATGAGAATAATAAACACATCGAATAATTACGGCAAGCTCTAAATTTTGCAAATGATTTTAGAGGTTTTTATCATTTTACTCACACTTTTTTCAGACATCTAATTGTTTTACCATTTATGCGAAGATTAATTCTTAACGATATTTAAAATGGCTGCATACATTCTTCGTATCCGTGTTTTTGTGTGAATTCTATCGATAAAGAGTAATGCACTGTGAACTAAAGCGAGAAAATAATAATAAAGCACTAAACTGTGTCAAATAATGCTACAATACAACTTAGATAAACAGATAAGATGTTAAGTCGGATAACCCGAAGAGTCAGTTATGACGAAGTCGGATTATAGGGGTTCTACTGTATTTGGAAGTCAGCAAATTTGAATTCGTACTAAATTACATTACATTCTATAATCTTTTTTCCAAATAAGGAGGTTGAAACTACAACCCATTTATGCGTGGGGTTAGTCACGAGATGTTCAAATAAAACAGAGCTAATTTGCAAAGTATATTTTTAAACGAAATTCATATAAAACAGTGGTATATAATAATGAGACACTACATATATAGCGTTATGCAGCATTATAGTTCCTATAAAACGTCTAATTATTATTTTCACATAGTTTTCTCATCGTAAAATGATTTGTTCTAAACTGTAGTTTGGCATTCCCTTAAAATGAAATTAAGTTTAATTTGACCATAAAATGCAGTCAATGATTTTTCTTGTCACAAACGTTAGTTCATTACATGTAGCAAAACTTTTGTGATGTGTCTGACGAAGATAGATAGCCTTGTTGTCGAAAGGCCTCACAAAAATAAAAGTTTTAAGTATTGGTTTGTATTATAATGTAGTGATTAGGTTAATTGTAGCCATTACAAGGTCCATCTTCAAAACATTTTTATTTCGTTTTGTAGACTTTTTCTTCCAAATTTCAGTCATTCTCAACCTATTCCAATGAGATTTTACGTGGTAAATTTTTGTACAGTGTATTTCGGTATAATCAGCTGATACTTTAGTTGACCTTGTATTTTAAATAAAACCAACTAGTTATGATAAAACAGTTTTATAAATAAACTATTGCACGAAAAAACACATTATTGTAAGTAATTAGACAAACGAAAATGTGATTCATACTAATTGTAAGAAATCAGGGAAAATCGTGCCAATTCCCACAGAAACCTTTGGCCAAACACTACAATTTTATGCAATAATCTACAATCTAGGGCGTAAAGGTATTTGAACTAGAACTTGACGTTACATCACGTCATGTTAAGGCATGTTTCTCTTTATCAGTTACAGACAATACTGTATGTATCTCTAACTAGCATTTAACAGCGTTGTTCTTTCTTTACTACATTGTCTACTGACAAGTCACATAATTAATTCTTGGTTGTGTGTATTTACTTAACATTCATTACACATACATACTTGTATTAAGCATGGAATACAACTATTCAATGTGTAGCCTATTTAATTATAAATAAAGTACAAAATATTTATTCTATTGGAATTTTAATACCGTACTTATTTGTACATTTGATCTGTTTCAAACCCGCAAAATATGTTTTTATAATAAATTACATTTAAATTCATAATAATACATTTAAATGCAAGATTGTCTTTAAAGATTGATTGACCATTCGTTCGATTTGTATAGAAGCCACGATGCTTGCCAGATGGTTCATTAATGTCAATTCTTTACAGTTAGGCTACAATTTACATAGTGCTATGAATAGTGTAGGAATTATACGTTACCAGCAAGTCATCCAGCACATAAAAGTACAACGTATACTATACTGTAGGAAAGTATATTTTTTAGTTTGTTGCGCCTTGCTTTATTAAGGAAAAGAGTTCATGTTCAAACAAAATTACCGTTATGGTTGTACTGTCTCCATTCTCTCATGTGTTAAGAATTAGCTTTGTTGTCTTTTTCCTCAGCATTCTTCAATCATCGGTAAGAATACTCCTAGTAATTCTTGATAATACTAGTAATCACGTAACATTAATGTATAATTGGAATTGTGGTAAAATACATGTTATAATTTATTAATTGTTGAACCATAAATCATTACTCGAAAGTAATTCAAGGTGGTACATCAAAATCCCTTGTGGTTTTCGAATATTAAACATCAATTCACGATTTAACAGGTTGGGTTGAATAAAGGAATTGTAAATGCTCGTAAGGAAAAGTTAATAGTAATAGAAGGAGTTTCCCTCTGATAGCGAGTTACCAGAGATATGAGGCCCTTTAAAACACTAACTGAAAAGGAACTCTTGTCGAGATTGAATACGAATTTACCGTAGGTGATCCTTTAAGATTGATTAAAAAAGCAGCTGATTTAGTGTGACGACCGATGGTAAAAACAGGGTTCATGGCTGATTGTCTGGAAGCTGGGTGTCAATCTGAAATGTATAAGCACACTACTTGGTTTTTTAGAAATCGAGGATCAATAGCCACGGTAGTTTCTGTCGGGGTGGAAATGGATGGATATAGCAGGTTAAAAATATAATATATGCTATTCTTGAAAGTGTTGTGCATTATTTCAAGCGATGAAGTAGACCAGTGGTTCCCAACATTTTGTGTTTGGCGACCCACTTCCAAATGTTTTTTCACATTCGCGACCCATCCCTCACCCGTGATTTTATATATACATATGTATATTATGTATATATATATATATATAACATTAATATAAAATACACATGATTTCTATTTATATACGTGTATAGAATAAAAAATTGAAAATGTAAATAAATATGTACACAGCTTAGTATTGAAAACATAGAAAGAGTTTATTGGTTATTCAAGATTACAAATAATTTTTCTATAATACTAGTGTGACTTCTGGCATTGTTTTGACTGAACAAGTAATTCAATGTCAGGATTAAAAATTAGATATTTTGTGGCGTAAATCACTTTCAACGTCCACCAGTCCGTTTCTATACTTATTCTTGATGTGAACCAAGGTTGAAAAGGCACGCTCACAAAGATATGTTGTCGAAAAAACCATTAGGAATCTCATTGAAAATTTTGACATCATGAGAGTGGGATACTCATAGAAAAAGGAAAAATTGGGAACACTGGAAGTAAGAAGAGCAAGAAGGAAGCTAAGAATTGAAAAAGAACAAAAAGACAAGGAAAGAGAAGGTGTTATGCTGCTGGTTAGATATGCTAAATTAAAATTTTAAAACAATTTTAATGTAAATTTAGTGTTAAAAAAACTTTGACAGCGATTTTCCGAAACCTGTGTTTTACGTTACCGTCAAAACTCAAAAACTATTTGTGCTACAGATACAAAGTTTTTACGAGTTACTCAGGACACATATAGCTGCAATGTGAACTACAATCATAAGGGTGAGTAACATTTTATTGTGTACTGAGCTTCCACTCTCCTAGAATATACGTGGCGTTGGCCGCGGACGCGGATTCGATAGTTTCACGGGATTCGAGACCGTCGCGGCATACGCGGACGTTCATACTATGGATGGACGGACGCGACGCCACGGCAGCAGTGTGACATGGCCTTACGAGTGACAGTCACGCCACGACCCACCTTCAATCCGCCCGCGACCCACTAGTGGGTCGCAACCCACCTTTTGGGAAAACGCTGAAGTAGACAATTTTCGACCTATCAGAATACTAATACTATTTCTCAAAGATGTTCAAAATAATGTCTCTTTGGTTTCAGAAAAAGGTAAAACTCAAATTAATTTTAAAATGACATAGGCTATTTAATTTATAATTTAGCAACACAGAGACAATGTTTCATTGATGCACTTTTACCATTGCTTAAATTTATTTTCATAAATAACTTGTAATTTGAATACTAACATAATGTTGTAGAAGTTTA
The DNA here is from genome assembly GCF_021130785.1 of Homalodisca vitripennis. NCBI lineage: Eukaryota > Metazoa > Arthropoda > Insecta > Hemiptera > Cicadellidae > Homalodisca > Homalodisca vitripennis. The sequence continues at coordinate 7,782,572 of NC_060214.1, read as the reverse complement.
CCATACATCTGTATTGTTTCAACGAAAATTATGATACTGAAATGGTTATTACTGAAATATTGAATACGCAAATGAAAATATGAGTCTAGGTAAAACCGGAAATGTTTCAGGTCTCCATACCAACATGTGACGTCACAGGATGTGATCCTGGCACTTGCTGCAGTAACGATGGAAGCTGTGTCACAACAGAAGGAATCGCCTGTGAGAACTACGCTTGTGGTGAAGGAGAGGAATGTTACCTTACAAACACTTGTCCTCCAGAAAGGATGTGCAGACCTTTCCCGAACTGTTCCACGATCTTATGTATCGAAGAAACTACCTGCATTAACAATGAGTGTATCCCAATAACATGCAAAGATACCACCTGCAAACCTGAAGAGGTTTGTTACATAAAACCAGGCAATAGCACGTACCCTACAACTGCAGCATGCAGGCCTAGAAGAACCTGTGCTGAAGTCCGGTGTCCGAAGGGGACGAGATGCTTGAACGGCGAGTGCGTCCCTTGTGAAGGTCATAACTGACGAGAGTGTAAATGTGCCAAAACACCCTGAAAAGTCTATAAATACATATTCTCAGCAATGTTTTGTTTCAATTATTCATTACGTTTCCAATAAATAACAAATCCTCACGTCTATAACTGCTAATAAATTGTCTTTGCAGTTACACAAAGTACACCTTTTTTTTAATGGTTGACATATCTTATGGCCAGCTCCAAAATCCTGTAATTTGTCAATGGCTCCTATCAATATAATTACAACTAGTTTACATAAATGTTAAATAAACGATCCTGTTTTTTTTAATGTCAATATCCGTTTAATTTGTTTACATCCTTCCGATTACTGAACAACATCAAGGACCGTTTCACCAGCCATGTCACTGTTATAAAATTGAGAAGACATATGTAACTAACTTTAAAGAACTGGTTCGGATTGGGAGTAGAGAGAACCATTAGTTGCTGCACACACCCAATTCAATACCTCCAAGTGTTGAGAAATAAAACTCCATTGGTTCACTAAATCTTTACTGTGTTTCAAAAACGCTGCAGTTACGGATTGAGACACTTGCTATTTCTGCAGATCTTCGGAGAGGCGCAGAATATGACGTCGCATCGGTCGGGTCTGCAAGATGAGCACGGCGCCCTCACACACTGCACCTGCTGTAGGTAACACTCTTGTCCTGTGTCACACTGGATGTCAGCACAAGACTGCACCTAGGCAAATACAGAGTGAGCTGAGTTTCAGTACTGCGGAACCACTCATATCCGACCGTGACGAGGCTGGGCCGTGATTTAGAACGTAAAAGAATCGAATAACCCAAGGAGCAAAAGAACCTTCTTTTAAGAAAAAAATTGTGTTTCACAAAAACACTCATACAGTAACATAGAAACAGTACAGTATATTTTGGATGGGTTTAGCTAAATTGATAGTATATAGTATACTGGTTACTGTATACTGTATGAAGTACCTAACTTACAAAAATCGTCGGATACCGGTCGGACTTAAAATTGACAGACTGTCGGATTTAAAGAAGACTGTTGGCATGTAATAGGCCTACAATAGTCTGGAATTCAAGCAAAATGTTTGACCTTAATGGAATGAATTAAGCAAGAAGATTTATTGTAGTCAAAGTTCAGAGACTTCATAACTTACCTTCTGTATTATGCATGTCTAAATGACTTCTTACAATTTTTTAATTCATTGAGGTAGTAAGTGTAATCTTGTGATTTTTTTTTACGATTCTTAGCAGACTTTATTTACCAATCCCTGAACATAATTACGAGAAATAATAGAACACTCGTTATAAAATGAGAATGTTTGACTTCAACCACGAATGTATCCGTCTTCTGACTTACAAAAAATATTTAAAAAAAATCTTATGTGTATTTTCAAAATGGCGGCCATTAAAACAACGGATGTTTTCAAGTTATTTAGGTTTTAATATTGTTAATGGTCGCCATTTAGAAAATACACATAAGATTTTGTTTTTAATATTTTTTTACAACTTATGTTCATGTTTATAATATTTGTGCCAAGTTTCAACAAAATCGGTAAACCCGTATTAAAAAAAAAATTAATTGTATGTAAAAAAACAAAATGGCCGATCTAAGGTAAACGAAGCAAGATAGGACTATACATTATATAACATTTTTCGTTCAGTTTGACCTCCTGAAAAATTTGGTAAAGTTTGGTCCTGTAATTTTGGGGTACCCTGTATATTTACAGAAACAGGTTATTCTCTTCTAACAAATAAACCACGGTATATTGGTTCGAAACATTTATAAATTTTCGTGTATCTAGGTACACTTCTTCGGATAAATAAACTTGTATAAATATTTACATAAATTGTGACAAAAAATAGGTAAGAACTCAAACAAGAAACACAAACATTATAAATAAATAGGTACAGTAGATCAGCAGCTGATGGGCCATGACATGACGTGTGTGAATAATTAGACGAAAAATAAATTTATCTTAAACTAAGACCCCTTGGATGTCTTGTCTGAAATACCAATTGGTGAGCAGTTTCACTTTTTTCAATTTAAATCTATTAAGGCTTTCGTTTGAATTTTCAGGGATCTTAGTTATGCCTTTGATGGTGTAACAATTTTCTATATGATTTTGTTTATGGACATTGATAGCGTGACTGGCTAAAGGTTTTTCTATATCGCTATGGACAATGTCAAATCGATGGAAAGTTACTCGTATGCGTAAAGGATTCGATGTTTGGCCAACGTACTGTTTTTCACAAAATTTACAGTCAAATTCGTAAATAAGGTTTTTAGTGTCACAGTTGATAGTTCCTTTGATAGGATATATATATATACATGATTGGTTACATTACTTTTGCAATTTTTACTTGTAGACATGATCTTACAGGTTCTACAACGAGTTTTTTGGCAAGGTTTACAAACAAAGGACTGTGATTCCTTATTTAACTTTTTTTTTTTTTAGAGGATCAGTACAGACCTACATCTATTTAATGTTGGTGGGCTTTTTGAATACAACTATTGGAGATTTTGAAAATAAGTCTTTATTTTCTTGAGAATTTTGAAGTAGGTTAAAGGCTGTCCTCATGATTGAGTTGATTTTGTGAAGGCCAGGATATCATTTTGTTATGAATTTCGGATCGTTTTGGGGAAAAGGATTATTATTTTGTTTGATGGTTGATTCAAATTTATTTATTTATTTGGATCTTGTGAATTGAATACCAGCATAACAATAAAAACAATAAAATAAACCTCCATACAGTACAATTATAGTATTTATTTTATTGCTAATTATTGCCTACGGTTTCACATACAATGTTTAAAATCAAATTCCTTATGTAACTTACTAAAACCACTTATGATAGAATATGGTGGAGTCCTAAAAATTTTAAAACAGAAGTAGGCATATATCAGGTATATATTGCTTTATCAGAGTTCACGGTTAAGAATATCACAGTTTAGTCTAGACTGTTATATCAGGTTTGGCACGTGTAAGAGCGTGTATGGTTTGTCATAATTATATTTCCAATGCCACAGCTGAGTCTGCCTTTTTGTCCCGATCACGAAAGTATAAATACACAGACCTCGGAAATTTACAGCGGTTAAAAAGCATATACTTCTCTATCTTTGTTGTCGAGACGAAGAAATAATATATACATACGTAGTACTATAAAGCCTATTTCAGTTAAAATGTGTGTTCTTCCGGCCCGTTTGAATTCACTTACGGTGCCACAGTTAAGTTTTCTTTTTTGCCTCGATCAAAAAATTATTTTTGTACGTAGCTCTCGAAAATCTACTTCGGTTAAAACATAGAAATAATCGTGATTTTTGTCAATGACTCAAATAGAAGGCCAGCCGGGATTCACAGGTCTGTTCACACCATCAAGGTTGCACTGACGAGGAAAACTGTGATCGGATACTGAACCTTCTTCAGTCTTCAGTCTTCAGTCAGCCTTTCAACGTTCAAGATGACTGGGAGATCTTACGTGTTCCTGCTAGCAGTCCTGGTAGCTGTCATGTTCTCTATGGCCGTAGCAGATAAGGTACCTGCCTACTTTCCTTTTACAACATTGTGATTCACTAATATTTACTATCAATAATTCAATATAAGTTATTATAACTATTCTAATCAAAACGATGTTGAATAGTGATGAAAATTAGAACATGGTTCCTTTAGAAGCATGGTTCGAATATATTCTGTTATATTTTCAATTATGTGAGAATTCGGTAGGCCAAAGTTAGGAGAAAATTCTGTGTTTTGCATATGTAAATATCTTTTGATATTCATGTATTGTTTACTTAAATTAAATACACACAAAACTCATGTGTGGTAATCAAAAATGTAAAAATATAAAGATCCCAAGTAAATGAATGAGAATAATAAATATATCGAATAATTACGTCAAGCTCTAAATTTTGCAAATCATTTTAGATGTTGGTATAATTTTACTCACACTTTGTTCAGACATCTAATTGTTTTACCATTTATGTGAAGATAATTATTAACGATATTTAAAATGGCTGCATACATTCTTTGTATCCGTGTTTTTGCCTGAATTCTGTCGATAAAGAGTAATGTACTGTGAACTAAAGCGAGAAAACAATAATAAAGCACTAAACTTTGTCAAACAATGCGAAAATACAACTTAGATAAACAGATAAGATGTTAAGTCGGATAATCCGAAGAGTCGGTTATGACGAAGTCGGATGATAGGGGTTCTACTGTATTTGGAAGTCAGCAAATTTGAATTCGTACTAAATTACATTACATTCTATAAATCCTTTTTCCAAATAAGGAGGTTGAAACTACAACCCATTTATGCGTGGGGTTAGTCACGAGATGTTCAAATAAAACAGAGCTAATTTGCAAAGGATATTTTCAAACGAAATTCATATAAAACAGTGGTATATAATAATGAGACACTACATATATAGCGTTATGCAGCATTATAGTTCCTATAAAACGTCTAATTATTATTTTCACATAGTTTTCTCATCGTAAAATGATTTGTTCTAAACTGTAGTTTGGTATTCCCTTCAAATGAAATTAAGTTTAATTTGACCATAAAATGCAGTCAATGATTTTTCTTGTCACAAACGTTAGTTCATTACATGCAGCAAAACTTTTGTGATGTGTCTGACGAAGATAGATAGCCTTGCTGCCGAAAGGCCTCACAAAAATAAAAGTTTTAAGTATTGGTTTGTGTTATAATGTAGTGATTAAGTTAATTGTAGCCATTACAAGGTCCATCTTCAATATATTTTTATTTCGTTTTGTAGACTTTTTCTTCCAAATTTCAGTCATTCTCAACCTATTCCAATGAGATTTTACGTGGTAAATTTTTGTACAGTGTATTTCGGTATAATCAGCTGATACTTTAGTTGACCTTGTATTTTAAATAAAACCAACTAGTTATGATAAAACAGTTTTAAAAACAAACTATTGCACGAAAAAACACATTATTGTAAGTAATTAGACAAACGAAAATGTGATTCATACTAATTGTAAGAAATCAGGGAAAATCGTGCCAATTCACACAGAAACCTTTGGCCAAACACTACAATTTTGTGCAATAACCTGCAATCTAGGGCGTAAAGGTATTTGAACTAGAACTTGATGTTATATCACATGTTAAGGCATGTTTCTCTTTATCAGCTCCAGACAGTACTGTGTGTATCTCTAACTAGCATTTAACAGCGTTGTTCTTTCTTTACTACATTGTCTACTGACAAGTCACATGCTCTTGGTTATATGTATTTACTTAACATTCATTACACATACATACTTGTATTAAGCATGTAATACAACTCTTCAATGAGTATTACATGCCAACAGTTTCTGATGTTTCGATATTTAATCTTTACCCCAAAGACTAATATTAAATGTAGTATTTCTAATATTAGTAGGCTACCGTTAAACACAAGTGAATGACACGAGAAAGTAAACCGAACTTAATAATTCAAGGCCAGTCTTGAGTTAACATTTCATATTTTTTATCTAAGTTGTATTTTAGCATTGTTTGACAAAGCTTAGTGTTTTATTATTGTTCTCCCGCTTTAGTCAACAGTAAATTACTCTTTATCAACAGAATTCAGACAAAAAGGATACAAAGAATGCATGCAGCCATTCTAAATTTCGTTAATAACTAATCTCACATAAATGGTAAAACAACTCTATGTCTGAACAAAGTGTGAGTAAAATGACACCAACGCCTAACATTATTTGCAAAATGTAGAGTTTTCAGTATTTATTCAACACACTTATTATTATAAATAATTAATTAAGCATGGAATACAACTCTTTAATGTGTATTACATGCCAACAGTCTTCTTTAAATTCGACAGTCCGTCAATTGACGGTATCAGGCGATAACGTCATATAAGTCCAACCGGTATCCGACAATTTTTGTCAGTTAGGTACTTTATACAGTATACAGTAACCAGTATACTATATACTAACAATTTAGCTAAACCCAACCAAAATATACTACACTGTTTCTATATTACTGTATGAGTGTTTTTGTCAAACACAGTTTTTTTCTTAAAAAAGGTTCTTTTGCTCCTTGGGTTACTCGATTTTTTTACGTTCCAAATCACGGCCCAGCCTCGTCACGGTCGGATGTGAGTGGTTCCGCAGTACTAAAACTCAACTGTTTTTTACAGTTCAAATTGACTGTATTCTCGTGAATCGACGTAGTGAATGAGTTCACTCTGTATTTGCCTAGGTACCGTCTTGTGCTGACATCAAATGTGGCCCAGGACGAGAGTGTTACCTACAGCAGGTCCAGTGTGTGAGGGCGCCGTGCTACCCGATACCATCCTGCAGACCTGACCGATGCAACCTCATACTCTGCGCCTCTCCGAAGATCTGCAGAAATGGCACGTGTGTCAATCCGTAACTGCAGCGTTTTTAAAACAGTAAAGATTTAGTGAACAAATGGAGTTTTATTTCTCAACACTTGGAGGTATTGAATTGGGTGTGTGTAGCAGCAACTAATGGTTCTCTCTACTCCCAATCCGAACCAGTTCTTTAAAATTAGTTACACATGTCTTCTCAATTTTATAACAGTGACATGGATGGTGAAACGGTCCTCGATGCTGTTCAGTAATCTGAAGGCTGTTGTGATAATTTATAAAGTATAGTCTCTTCACTGGAGAGAGAAAGAGAGAGCGAGAGGGAGAGAGAGGGAGGTGGGAGCGAGGGAAAGGGAAAGTGGGAGAGAGGGAGAGGGAGAGAGAGATATGTCCTTTATAGGTGCTCCAAGATGATGGATTCTAGATATTTTCAGACAGGGATGTCATTTGGAACTCTAACAGGAAGAGCACAAAGAATAAGAATAAGAATAATTTATTTTCACTTCTTTTGTACACAATTTTTTTTACAAAAATAAATACTTGTACAGTAAAAAGATTCTTAGAAAACAGAAATTACAAAATGGAAAACAATAAAAGAGAGCACTAGCTAGCACTAAGAATAATAGAGCATCATGCCAGGAATGACTACAAAAAAATCTTAGTCACATTTACATTTAATGTAGGAACTAAACAACAACAAAAAATATTAATAAGTACCAGAGAAATTATTGCATATTACATACAAGTATTTATATTAAATCAAAAGTGAAAATTTAAGACCTCTAAGGTAAAAAACCTGTTTAGAGGCTCCATTGCTAAAATAGAAATAACAAAAATAAATATCAGCTCTCAGAGACATTAGACATATAATAAAAAGTAATCTTCTAGTGCTAAAACAAAAGATCTTCAGGTTCTTTAAGTTCTTTAGGTAATTGATGGTATTGATAGAAAATACCATACCTACAGCATTTTCTTTATTTTTTCTCCACCTCATATTCCATAGCCATAGCTTACATGTGGACAGTCACATGAAAACCTGCCATAACGTGAAGAACTTCCCCTACCAGGTGAGCTATTGTCATTTGAAGAGATCTGAGCACTCCATGATGTGACGCTATTTCGGGAAATTGAGAAAGGTAAGACTCCAACTCGGGTGTAATACCTAAAAACAAGAAAAGTAAAATTTTCTCTAGCATTACTGTTTTAAGACGTAGTAAATGGAAGAAATCTTCCTAGAGTATTAATCTGTCTGGATTCTTCACAATCGGTTGTATGCATCATCCAAATAATCTGGAAGCATCTTCTGGAATCCTGATGTAAACATGAAAAGCTCCCCTTCATCCGAGATAACATATTTGAAAACTTCAAATTTCTTTCCCCTACTCTGCCTCGCTGCTCCAGGATAGATACCATACTGCCTCAAAAAGTTGAAATCCATCTATTTTTTTGTGCCATTCCGAAGCCAAACATGAAAAGTAACATTTTCCCTAACGGCCGTGAGTTAGCAAAAATTATAATAATTTGAAGAAACCCACACCTCTACAATCTAATTTGTCTAGATATTTCACTACATCTTATATATGCGATTTCCAAAATGAATCACTCACCACTTGCTGACCAAGTCCTACAAAACCGGAGTGAAAGTACCTGGGGTGAAAATACCCCTCATTGAAAACCTATTCATCACAATTGGTAGCATAGTTTTGGAAAACTCGCTGGACCAACACAAAAACAGAAACAGATCAAATAGATCACTTCCTCCTTTTAGAAAGCTGGTAAAGTTTGATAAAAGTGCAATGAAATTCAACGTTTCCGTCACTGTAGTACAATCCGTTTAACCACCTTAAGTTATAATTGTAAACGCATTTAACCGAAAATTTACATTAAAATATATAGGCTTGTTTATTTAACGCTTATGTAAAATAGTTGTAATTATATTGATAGAAGTCATTGACAAATTACAGGATTTTGAAGCTGGCCATAAGATATGTCAGCCATTCAAAACAAAAACGTGTTCACTGTGTAACTGCAAAGACAATGTATTAGCAGTTATAGACGTGAGGACTTGTTATTTATTGGAAACGTAATGAATAATTGAAACAAAACATTGCTGAGGATATGTATTTATAGACTTTTCAGGATGTTTTGGCACATTTACACTCTCGTCAATTATGACCTTCACAAGGGACGCACTCGCCGTTCAAGCATCTCGTCCCCTTCGGACACCGGACCTCAGCACAGGTTCTTCTAGGCCTGCAGGCAGCAGTTGTAGGGTACGTACTATTGCCTGGTTTTATGTAACAAACCTCTTCAGGTTTGCAGGTGGTATCTTTGCATGTTATTGGGATACACTCATTGTTAATGCAGGTAGTTTCTTCGATACATAAGATCGTGGAACAGTTCGGGAAAGGTCTGCACATCCTTTCTGGAGGACAAGTGTTTGTAAGGTAACATTCCTCTCCTCCACCACAAGCGTAGTTCTCACAGGAGATACCTTCTGTTGTGACACAGCTTCCATCGTCACTGCAGCAACTGCCAGGATCACATCCTGTGACATCGCATGTTGGTATGGAGACCTGAAACATTTCCGGTTTTACCTAGACTCATATTTTCATTTGCGTATTCAATATTTCAGTAATAACCATTTGAATATCTTAACTGACGTTGAAACAATACAGATGTACAGTAAACTTGCACAACATTATGTTAGTATTCAAATTACAAGTTATTTTTGAAAATAAATTAAAGCAATGGCAACAAATAGTAAAAGCGCACCAAAGAAATATTGTCTTATTTGTATTGCTCAATTATAAATTAAATAGCCTATATCATTTAAAAAATTTATTTGAGTTTTATCTTATTATAAAACCAAAGAGACATTATTTTGAACATCTTTGAGAAGTAGTATTAGTAGTCTGATAGGTCGAAAATTGTCTATTTCATCACTCTAAATAATGCACAACACTGTCAAGATTGGCATATATTATAATATTTTTAACCCTTGCGATACCCACCCTTTTTAACCTTCACAGAAACTATTGCGGCTAGTGATCCTCGATTTATATATATATATATATATATATATATATATATATATATATATATATATATATATATATATATATATATATATATATATATATATATAAAATAATTAGTGTGCTTATGCATGTCCGATTGGGTCCCAGTTTCTAGAACTGTTTTTATAATCGATCTTGACATAAAACTAGCTGCTTTTTCAACCAATCTTAAAGGATCACCTATGATAAATTTATATTCAATGTCTACATCAGTTCCTTTTCTGTTAGTGTTTTAAAGGGCCTCATATTTCTGGTAACTCGCTATCAGAGGGGAACTCCTTCTATTACTGTTAACTTTTCCTTACGAGCATTTACAATTCCCTTATTCAACCCAACCTGTTAAATCGTGAATTGATGTTTAATATTCGAAAGTCACAAGGGATTTTGATGTACCACCTTGAATTACTTTCAAGTAATGATTTATGGTTCAACAATTAATTATAACATGTATTTTACCACAATTCCAATTATAAATTAATGTAACGTGATTACTGGTATTATCAAGAATTACTAGGAGTATTCTTACCGATGATTGAAGAATGCTGAGGAAAAAGACAACAACGCTAATTCTTAACACATGAGAGAATGGAGACAGTACAACCATAATGGTAATTTGGTTTGAATATGAACTCTTTTCCTTAATAAAACAAGGCGCAACAAACTAAAAAAATATTGCACTTTCCTACAGTATAGTATACGTTGTACTTTTATGTGCTGGATGATTTACTGGTAACCTATAATTCCTACACTATTCATAGCACTACGTAAATTGTAGCCTAACTGTAAAGAATTGACATTAATGAACCATCTGGAAAGCTTATGGCTTCTTTACAAATCGAACGAATGGTCAATCAATCTGTAAAGATAACCCTCCATTTAAATGTATTATTATGAATGTAAATGTAATTTATTCTAAAAACATATTTTGTGGGTTTAAAACATATAAAATGTACAAATAAGTACGGTATTAAAGTTTCAATAGAATAAATATTTTATACTTTATTTATAATTAAATACAACATTCTGGAATTCAAGCAAAATGGTTGACCTTAATGGGATAGCCTAAATTAAGCAAGAGGATTTATTGTAGTCAAAGTTAAGAGACTTGATAACTTACCTTCTGTATTATGCATGTCTAAATTACTTCTTACAATTTTTTAATTTATTGAGGTAGTAAGTGTAATCTTGAGATTTTTTACGATTCTTAGCGGATTTTATTTACCAATCCCTGAGCATAATTACGAGAAATAATAAAACACTCGTTATACAATGAGAATTTTTGACTTCAAATACGAATGTATCCATCTTCTGACTGACAAATCTTCCATTCCACCATATAGGCTTGAAAGTTTGCAGTATTCAAAAGTGTCTTTAGGATCTCTTTTGCAGATCGTATTGCTGTAGATTTTTAAGTACCCCTTCAGTCAGTTGTATTTATTGTAGTCAATTGTCACCATAGCATACCTATTCATTTGCTCCAGGATCTGTCGCAATTCAGCTTCAGCATGGGTATTGCTACAGCAAAATGACTTTTACGGCCAAAATTTCCCATAGCTTACTAATCCCAAGCACTCTGAAAGTAAGAGGTAGGTTATTGTCATAAATCTCTACCATTACAAAAGTAGCAAGCATTCTTCTAAAAGCAGAAGCCACTGGGAAACTAATTGTTGATTTATTGACGCTACAAAACAGAAAACTCCAATTACATTGCAGCATTTTTGCATATAATAGTTATTACAAAATTTACTAAGTTCGTACACTATTAACTTACACAGAAATACCATATAATAAATAAATGTTATAGATATATTGTAAGGAAATTTGGAAACACATAAAACACGAATGTTTTGATGAAGAAGTAAAAATAAATGAACATCTACCTACAGTCCAGTAAATCACCTGCACTATGCGATACAGACTACAATAAATTAAATAAAACAAATTAAATTAAATTACATACACAAATCAGGTACCTACATTGTAATTTACCTTTTGAAAGAAGATACGACCGAAGGGCTAAGCAATCAATATTTTCAGGTAGAGCACTGCCTAGTCGTATCACATTCAATGGCCCCCAGACTGGTGCGTGCGAAACGAAACGAGGACTGAACAACGCTCGAACCCTGGAGTTCCGACAGAAGTACTTGTACAGTATTAGCCAAAATAAACAGTACTGAACTCTGGCTAGTTTGTTTCTACAGTTCAAAGGTTGTCCAGTTTGTATCCTGTAGGGAAACCCACCGATGTTTTTGAACATTCTTCGCATTGACGTATTGCTAATATTCAGTTTGGGAGAAGTTCTCATATTATGTTTCTTTTCGGTGACTTTAACACTTGTTGCAACACTCTTCCGTGGATTTCATTTGTACACACAGGAGTTGGGCGACGTGAAAAGCCCTTTCGCTGTGTCAAAACACTACCTGTTCTTCGAAACTTTTCAACAACATTAAGAATCACAGCATTATTACTAGGCGGGTTTTTGTTGAATGTTCCTGAAAACGTAATGCAGTGTATGACAAGCTTGGCCCACCCGCACGTCTAATTCCGTATGAGCGAAAATAATGCTCTACGATAAAAACTTTCTCTACCGTTGTTAGCACCATGTTATCTAAAACTAACCTCAGATAAGAAAGACGTAATGAACACGAAGCCGCGGCAACAATAGACAATTGAATCAGCAAATGGAGAAGGCAACTACAACTGATTCAGTTTCAGTACTGTTTATTATGGCTAATACTGTATTATACTTATACTTGTAGGATGTTGAGATGTTCAAAAACATCTTCAGGTTATTTTTTGGGATAAATATTAATCACTACACCTGCTAACAAGAACGTTGCCAGGAAAATATTGGGGGGAAGGTCAAGACAACTGATGTTTTTCCCGTAGTGGACAGAGTAAAGCCCCATTTTGTTCCTTAAAAAGTTCTTGGCCCGTTTCTTTGTTGAGAACGATCTTTCAGCAGTACATGTTAGTAATACTGAATCATTTAAATAATAATAGTTTACTAAAAAGGAAATTGAAATAATTGAAAATTGGGGGGGGGGGGTATTTGGACCGACTTGAACCCCCTGGCTGGCTACGTCCCTGCATACTAACGTTATAGAAGAAGGCCCAGAAGTTCAGGGCCTGCAGATGCAATGTCGGCAACTTTTCACCCAGATTGAATTAAGTTCCCCACTTGCTTACAGCAATTATAATTATGTGGAAACATTCCTTTCTATCAATCTTATTTACTTTTTGATGACATTCGGTATGATGAACAGAAAGTAAACATAAAATCTATGAAGAATACAAGTATTATTTTGTCAATACAGTAAATCAGCTTGATCAAATGCTATGGACTATTTTCAACTGTTAAAATGCTCTTTGGGTGATTGCAATTTAGGTTCTAAATTTGTATGGAGGAAAATAGTTTACATCATAGGTCGATCCATTAAAGAGTGAAGGATTCGACGGTTTATTAACATAATAATTAAAACAAATTATTCGTGTTATTGATCCAAGTGTTCTTAAACTTGACAAAAGTACTGGTGCTTAACAGCTTAATTATAAACTAAGCACGTCTAGTGATTACCCTACATCTTTAAATAGTATATTATGTTATGTAAGGTACAGTTTAGTTTCATGCTTGGTTATAGCATAATTGACGCGGCTGAGTATATAGGCTAATTATCAGTATATTAAGTAAACAGCAACCTTGATTGACTTTAGTTAAACTTTTGATTTTCCCATAGTTTGATTGTAGTTCAACAGACACGTTTTAGAATTGAAAATGAAGAACTTAAACTTGTATTTCCTTATTTCAGCAGATTATAATTTACGATATTGAAGAATCAAATTGAATTAATATTGAAAGTGGAGTAGGCCTACCTCAAGGTTCTGTGTTTTGCCGTATTTTGTTTTGTTATAGCAATAGACGATCACACCACTCTCGTAAAGAATAATAATATTTATGAAAACATTTTATCACGACCAGATAGATCTTTAAGAAGGAAATGGGTTGGATTCATGAATTGTCCCAAATTTATGAAAATCTACAAAATAATATACGTTACCGTACTGAGAAAAACGCTATTTTATCACGGAACGTGATCGAAGGGAAGAGATAACCACTACTAACATCCCACTGTTTAGCTCTATTGTACAAATAGCCGTACAAAGCAAAATTTTGAAAGAACTTTAGTTCTTTCCTAGAAATCAATTATCACCATTTAGTTTCGTGACCTAAAGCAATAAATGATGACACAATACTAAATTCCTCTTCGATCGCTTCTGATAATCAGCTTCGATCCGTTATAAGGTGCAATTTAGTGGGAAAACTAAGGATCTCCTGGTTCATCATATGCCATTTCCCCAGAACTTTAGAATTTACAGAGCCGTACTCTAAGGTTTCTTTGCTGTAGCATTAGTGTTCTTGTGTTCCAGAGTTGGATTCCTCGTCACGGTGGGTTTTTTAGAGACGATATATAAACAACATATAACAACAGTTTTCATTCAGCAACTTTGTAAAGGAAATAAGAGGGGCTAAGATACCAACAGTTTCCTACTTTATATTAATTACTCTTACCTTATATTACGGAGCTAGACAGAACAACAGTTTAAAATCATTATTGATTTAGTTTATAGTTCATGAAGGTAATAATGCACTGTAAATGAAAAGCAGTTTGTTTATTTTGGAAGAACTGCTAACAAATTGAAGATTCTTGGAGCATTGGAAATATTTTTTATTTTTATTTTAAACACATTTTGTGAAGTCGCCTGACGATGGAATCATTGATTCTGAAAGGCCTCGCACAATTAAATTAATTATTGGAATATGTGTTGTGATTCGCTAGTGATATTATATTCTAACAAATTGTCGTATTATGCAGCCTTATATTATTGAACCGGGAAAAAGGTTGGAATTAAGTGAAATAAACGAAGATTTTAACCAAAACTATGTAGAATTTAATTCATCATTATTAGGAACAATGATATAGTTTGTAACTTATAAAACCGTAATTACAACAGTTATGATCTCCAGGAGCTCGGGTAGCTCTTCCTGTTCGAAATAATCCGGGACACACGTGTTGTCCACACAAGCGTACCCGGGGATACACCCGACAATATCACAGGTCAGGGCCGGACGGCAGGTGGGTACAGGGGGGCAAGGGCCCCTCACGCAGACCACTTCCTTCATGAAGCACTCTTCTCCGGAGGCGCACTGGATGCCGTAACAGTCGGGCTCCAAGACGCAGTATCCGTCGATGCAGACGTAGTCCTCGTTACAGCGGATACCCGTGCACTTGCTGATCGGGCCGCACATCGGCACCGGGAGAGGGCAGGGGGTCACGAAGCACGGGGGCTCCTCTAGGTAACACTCCTGCCTGGAGCCGCAGACGACTCCTTCACAAGTGGGCTCCTTCACGCATAGCCCGTCGTGGCAGATAGTGCCCGCGTCGCACTCGACCATGTCACATGACACGTTCAACCTGCAGGTCGGGACTTGCAGACATGGCGGGTAGGAACACTGTATACGCTCCAGACGACAAACCTCACCCTCGCTGCAGGTTATGTCGTCACAGGTCGGCTGTGGGATACACTCGCCGTTCACGCAGACGAAGTCTTCCTCGCAGGATGCTCGAGCGCATGGGTCCACCGGATTTGGGTCCTTCACGCAATGCCCGTCCTTGCAGATGAAGCCTCTCCTGCAGTGGACGCCGTCACAGGAACTACCAGGCCTCTTCACCTGGAACATTCAATAAATAAGCAGTAAGAATGTAATATCTCTCTCTCTCTCTCTCTCTAGTGATAGGCAGGGTGCTTATGCGAGAAAATGTTTATGACATAACAAACTGAGAACCACTTGGCTCTCTCTCTCTCTCTCTCTCTCTCTCTCTATATATATATATATATATATATATATATATATTTATATATATATATATATAAATGTTTTATTTCTAAATTGCTGGTTTTTTAATGTTTTACCTTCGATCCGGCAGACTGCGCTACGACACGTAATACAAAGTGAAATGATACTTAACAGCTGTTAATACTGTACTTTCAGCTGAAGTTCATCAAAGAGGCAGAAACATTTGTTTACATTACATTTAAAATTTAGAAAGTTGTTATTGTAAAGTGCTTGATTAGTAGTGTAATACTGGCTGCATAGAAGACGTCATTACCTAATTTTAAATTTAGATTGCACCAATGATCAATAAACTATCTAATGCAATGAAAATAGCCTACTATTAAATTATTATGAAAACAACCTCATTGTACAAATCCGTGAATGTTTGCACATAAGGTAATCGAATTTGGTTAGATCGAAGGTAAATGAAAAGAGCCGAAAGAAGACGTTTTATGATCGAAATTGGTTTTCGTTGATACATTTTCTTGAAGGCACACTCCACAATAATACTGGAAATATCTTAGACAGAAAATTAATTTTAACAGACCTAATTTGATTCTTTATAGTCGAGATTCATCCATATAAATTAATTGTTTTGAATAACTTATCAACACCTAGCGAAAACCACGAAAGATAGAGGCAGGAAATATGGTACATAGGCCTACCTTCATAATGCGCCCAAGAGGCTCACGAAGGAACGACTATCAATTATCTCAGGAGTGTTTAGAATGTGATAGAAAAAGAATACTTGAATATAGTGTGCTGTCTTTCAACAGAAAATTGCGTGCGAAGCCGCGGGCAACTGCTAGTATTTGTACATTATTGTTAAATATGCTTTCTGGTTTCAATACAAATATAAAAAAAACCGGTACTTTGGGATTATACCGACCACACCAGTATGAAGAACACAAAAATAGAAATT
Source organism: Homalodisca vitripennis (assembly GCF_021130785.1). Classification (NCBI taxonomy): domain Eukaryota; kingdom Metazoa; phylum Arthropoda; class Insecta; order Hemiptera; family Cicadellidae; genus Homalodisca; species Homalodisca vitripennis. The sequence continues at coordinate 7,765,833 of NC_060214.1, read as the reverse complement.
TATAGAAACAAACATGATAGAACGAAAAAACAACTCTTCAATTACAAAATTACAAACTTACAAGCATTTCCAGGTATTGTGATCGGTATTGTTGTCGCTGTTATCTTATCTTTCTCGAGAATCCTGATTACGGCAGGCCGCGCGGCATCACGTGATTTGCACGGTACATCATTGCCTTTCCATTACAATTCAATTTATATTTCTGATTAGCCCCTCTAGAATTTGATATTTTACTGATAGGTACTATCTCGAGGGATGTTTTTCTTTCGTCGACATCAGCGCGGGGCAGCACCGAAGGTGCTGTCGAAGCCCGCGCTGATGGCCGGAGGCACTCGCATTTTGGGTGGCGGAATGTGATCAAGAATAAAAACAAGTTTTGAGTGTTTTTTTAATAAAAAGTTTAGTTTGGTAAATGTTTGTTTTTGTTGAATTTTTGTGTTTGGAGAAATGTAGAGGTAAAACACGGAAGTACAACAAAGCGATGCACCAGCTGAACGGGCGGCGAGACTCTGCAATCACGTTATCTACTAGACGCTCGACTTTGACCTCTGTCTGAGGATGGGGAGGTGTTTGCGATAAGACAATTCCTGTTTTATATTGACGAAATATTGTTCTACGCTAATCTAGTAATCAGTAGAAACGAAATGTGAAATAACGATTCATGTCTGGGTGTGGTCGGTATAATCCCAAAGTACCAAAAAACCATTATGTCCAATCAAACCTATTTTACGATTCTCAGGTATGTTACTGACATAGTGCAATTATGATGTCTTACTGTAACGTAGGCCCTAAGTACAGATTTAAGTAGCATAGTGATAGTTAGTAGCCTAAAATGGTCGTTATTATAATTTGTGAGAGATACATAATTATAAATATAGCCTGTTATCGTCGTATTAGGTCATTTTTGGGAATTTGTTATTTGGAGTACGTTTTCCCGATTGTCAAGGCCGTAGCCATTACGGGGGAATTAGGGGTCCAACCCCCCGCCCTCGACATGCACGATGGTTGATGTTAAAGTAGGGTTTCATTAGAGCAATGTCTCAAAGCTAGCTAATCCCCCCCCAAATTTCTTTCTGGGCTACGGCCTCTTCGGTTATCAGAAATAATTAAATTAGAAAATAAAATAACGCATCGGCAAGCTGTTGGGTAAAATTGACGATATACGACAGAAGATGATAAAATTTCGAATACATTGAATTTCTTTTTTCTTCATGAAAAATGTAACTGCTTATTCACACTTCGCTTCACTAGAACTCGGTTTGGATACAAATTCCCCGAACCCAATTATTTGTTTCCACCAGGGCCGTACTCAGCTTTGGCGGGTCCCGAAAAAAATATTTGGCGAGCTCCGTCACGTCCCGCGACCGCGCCCCCGTCGTACCGTTTCACCCCCCCCCCCCCCGTTATCTCATTGACAACATCTTATTAATTTTTTAATGATATTAAAATCAGTACTAAGTTACAGTTATTAGATTGAACAATCTCGTCCGTCAACACTGTCTCTTCAAATAGATGTGTGGTGGGGCCCCGGTAAAATTGTTCGAAAAAAAAAACGGCAAGAGTACAGGCCTGGATTGAACCCCTGTGCAAGCCTAAATACACCGAATTGTCTTAATTTTATTGTGTGTGACAAATGTAGTATTTATTCGAGTTCTAAAAGTCGGTACTGATGTCTAAAATGTTAAACTTTAAACTTCCAATTACAAACCACTTTTTTTAAATATAAGTAATGTTACCATTCAAACAATAACTAAGCTACGAGTAGCGGCTAGCGAATAGCTACGACAGTCATGGGGGTTGGTCGATGAATGCAGACGTATTGTGACCTGTAGTTCAGTTTTGATAATTTAGTGTTGTGTTTAGTTTTTTATTAAGTGCATGTTTTAGAGTTAGTGAAGTTGACACACGACATGGTGGTTGTAATTCCTGACTTTCGCCTGTCACAACGCTCTGGTATGATTTGTTTATTTTAACCTAATTTGTAATTTTGTTTTAGGTTAGTTATTTACCTGAAGAAGAGATCAGATTGCAGATCTCGCAACGTAGTGTTACTGATGTTTTTGCATCACTGAACGATAGAGATTTATGATGGGTAAAACAAATATTAAATATAACTGTTTTCGTGTATAGGTACATATAACTGTTTTCGTGTATAGGTACATGTTGTAACTCTGTTGTTTGGATGACTTTTCCATGGGATAACCTCAAAAGCGTATTTTGAGTGGGTAGTAAAGAAAACTTGTTCGCTCTATATTTTACGTTTTTGAGGTTATGTCTAATGACTCAATCGGAGATACGTTTCAGGTTAATCAACAACGAAATACCCGGACTGTTATCGGTTCTCGGCGCTATCAAAAAGCTGAAGATAAGTGAAAATCCCCATGACACAACTTCCGTACTGTCCCAATTAGTGAAATCATTTAGGACGTCAATGACCTAGTGGGGAGGGGGGTGGTCATCATTGACTGCATTGGTCACACGTGGGGACAAAACATTCATACGGACTAGGAATGGTGAGTTTGGGGATTATTTCAGCAATTCAGGTTTACTGTCACATATGGGGAACCTTTCCCACTTAAAGTTAACCAATGAAAACAAAACTCGATACTTGATTGGCGAACAAAGTAAGCCAGTGAAGTTTTCAGTACCAAAGTCATGAACGTAGCCAGGAAAAAAATTTGGGGGGGGGGTTCAGACAACTGATATTTTTCTGTAATGGACAGAGAGTAAGGCCCTATTTTGTTCCTTAAAAAGTTCTTGACCTGTTTCTTTGTTAAAGAACGATCTTTCAGCAGTACATATCAGTAATACTAAATTATTTAAATAATAATAATAGTTTACTAAAACTTTGAGGGGGTACGGACCCCTTGGACATCCTCGCTGCTACATCCTTGCCAATGGTTCTATGAAACACAAGAATGGAGGACTATTTCTCAAGCCATTACTTTTGATTTCTTTTTTTATTTTATCAATAGCACTTGTTTACCTTCTTCCATTACCCCCACTCCTCCAATATGTTTTGGCAGTACTCTATTAAGAGAAACGAGCTTTACTTATGTTAGTTTCCGAGGCCATGAGGGAAAATTCTATCACAATGAAATCCAGAGGTGGGGGATTGTGAAATAGGCAGAGATGTCCTCTAGTGACATAATAAATGAGTAAACACAGCTACAATAACCTGAGTCCTCGTTTATTAGACCAGGCTTATTGGGGGTTTCGCTGTCATTCACTTTACCTAGAGATACATACAGTGGCTCAAACTGGTGTCTACAATTATATGTATTGTAGTTCCTTAGTAGCATTTATAATGAGTCAAGTTTGTTTGATTAATTTTCCTTAAGGAAAATGTAGCCTATTTACAAATATTTTGATTAGAACAAATGAAATTAAAAAATAAAATGGTGTAAAAAAAACAAGAGGAGGATATAAACTTAAAAAATAAATGTATTAATAATTAATACACCATTTTTTCAAAATAGATGTAATAACAATATTTAAAGATAATCAATTCAGTCATACAAATTAGCAGATAAATTTCATTGTTATTTACAATAACCTACTATTGTTATTTTAAATTAATTGCTACACCCACCATCCACCAGGCCTCAATTTGGTGTGATCCTATTTATCGAATAGGACCTGCCTCAATATAATCTCACTGTCAACTAATAAGACAATAACAGAGACTGTTTAGATAAATGCGATTTTAGACAATATTCCTTCAATTTAGCTTTGTTGTATTCCTTAATAAAACATAATACCAGGCGCAAGTGCCTACATTCGGAATTACAAATTTATCAATATTTACTCACTAATTTTTATTTTTTCAAATTTTTTCTCAAAAAATTAATAAAAAATATTTTTTTCTTTTAAAGTATAAAAATTATTCAAAAAGTTTAGTTTTTGTTAAGTAAATTAAGATTTTTTAAAATTGTAAATACATTTTTAAATTTTATTCAATAAACATTTAAATTAACATTTCCTTAAAGCGAAAACCATTGTTTGATTTTTTAAAATAGTTACAATAAACTTCTTTTATAACCTATCTCTTTCACTGTCATAATATATTTTTTGTAGTTGAAATAGGACCATACACTAGTTAGTAATCCTGACCGTTCTGGTAAAAACCAATTTCATAAAGCATGAGTGTAAATAAATATTTAATTTTTATAAAAAATATACTATCTAATTTATTTGAAAAAACTACATATTCATAGTGCTTTTAGCATGCCATTAAAATATATTATGAGATAATAAACATAGGTTTTTGAGTAGATAAAGAAAATAAGTGTACCAATTCTTTTGTAATTTATACTCCTTTTTTTCAATTATATTTAACTATATTCGCTTTGAACGCTATGTAATAAAGTTTGGTAATTTTTCACTATATCGTTCATAGTCACTTTAAAAAATGTTTTAATATGATTTTTAACACAAAATTTCATGTTTTTTTTTAAATGTTCAAATTTTGTTTATGTGTATTTAAAAATTATGCCTATCCCACCCAATTCTCTTTAAAACGAGGTGATATATGATTGATTATTAAAAAAATGTTCATCCTCCAACAATGACAGTTTGAGGGTAAGTAAATATTGCTTTAACAGTAATAATTTATACCAGATTTTCAAGTTCTTGATAAAACATGAAGAATGATGAAAATTATAAGTATAACTTGACTTCATCTAATGTAACATCTATTTTAAGTTATAATTTTCTCTCTCTTCAAACCAAACAAGTTTTGCTCAGAGATTGACTTGCTTTGTGTAGGTTTTGTATCTTTAAAATATTTAATTTGATGTACTACTCAATATATCATTCCATCTAAAATTTTGGATTTGCTTCCATCACCCTTTTGGGAGGTGACAGGGGTAAATTTAAAATCGATAGATATGTTCTCAAATCATTCAAAAGTCAAGATGTGAATCTTTTTGAACACCAAATATATATTTGGAATTTTATAAAGGCAACAATACTTTTACAAGGTTGATAGTTTGTGTATACTTTATTTAATACAACATGAAAAATGTCTGGTGATTACTGAAAACTTCCACTGCAAAATCTAGGAACACAAAATCTTTTTCAATATAAATAAATATTACAAAAAAATTATGTATTTTCAAAGAAAACAAGTCTAGACTTTTTTAAATATGGAACACAAGTATTCTACTTTTAGCATCAAGCATATATCATTAACTTTTGTAAAATATAGTTCAGTTTAACAGTGATTGAAGATGTTGCTTTATAGAATATTATAGATGAAACCCATTTCTCTTGCAAACATTTTCATAGTGTCTACTTTTATTATATTTTATACATATTTCATTCTGTTGTTAGAAGATACCGCCCAAGTTGTAGGATTCAGAGAGTCATAAAACCCATATTTTCTAGTACATATATTGTCATAGTGTGTTCTTTTATTATTTATCAGATGTTGCCAACTTAAATATTTAAACTATACAAGTTTACTTGCTTTTACTCATTACTCACATATTGTATCATGTTTAATTCCTTACTAATGCATTTTTTTAGTAAAAATGAACCTTCTGGACAGTGTTTCATTACTACTTTTACAAATATGAAAATTGCAAAAAAAAAATAGTTTTAATTGGTACACATTATATTTTGTATTTTAAAAGGAAAATAAATATATGAGTTTAAGGTTTCAGAGGTGATGTGGAAGATTTGATGAATGACAAATAATATTAAATTTGAAACATATGCTTACCTTGGATCTCTTAATTCCTTCAGCTAAATCAAGTTCACCCAAGATAAAAATAAAGAGCAGAACCACAATGTGGATAGACTTGAACTCCATTATTTGCGGTTCACTCAATGTGCAATACAGTGCTTTATTATTTCCTCTACACTTACACGACCTCCTGGTGACAAGATAACGCCTTGAACTGAGAAATGCTATCTCGAACGGAGACATTCATAGATTGGCACCATAAATCATCGAGGCAAGCCATGCCGTTGTTTTCCAACAATAGTTCGCTCTTACAATTCTGTTGCCTTTCAATGAAGCTCGAGGGTTGGTCAAATTTAATTTTAAGGACTTCAGAAACGTGTTTGTAAATATTATTTTAAGTACAAAATGTCTGAGATCAATCAAAAACAAAATTCTCTTTTGGTATTGCCTATACGCTAAGGTGAATCAACATTTTTTTTTACTTATTTCCTGTTTTATAGCATCTAAAATTACCCTAGCTCATTTGATTTTTTCTAGGTTTATGGATAACGGAGTCGTGATCTTTTATAAAACATTTAAATGGTCACCATATTGGAACAATGAATGCTCAAGATATTTTATGATCAATTTTTATATAAAGTTTGGACTTCTTTTAGCATTTATTTTGTCAGTTCTTAGTGAAAAAGATATTCTTATAGGATTGAAACCTTTCAAGATAACCAAAATTCCTTAAAACAAAAGTTTTGAGTAAATCTTACGTGCATTCCAGAACATTTAGTTTTTTCTGTAGGTTCAAACATCACGTAGTTGTGAATAAAGTTAAAATGGCATACCAAGCTGACAACAAACTTAGCCAGATATTTACAAGGTAAAGTTTTGCCAAAGTTTCAACTCGTTTGGGCTTTTTCGGTCAGTTATCGTTTTCAAAAGCTGCATTATAATGAAGCTATTATGTAATTCTATAAATAGAATTGTATAATTATTTATGTCTTAAAAATCCCACCCTCCCTATTAACTTTCTTATGAATAAAAATAGAGTGATTTTCTTTGGGGAATGTTTATATGACTAACTGAGGAGTTTTTTTATGTATGAAAATTTTTTGACTCCCCCATTTTGGGAGTAAGTCAAAATGTTTAAATAAGAACCCCTAGCAAGTGACAACTCATTTTAAAGGTACTATAAAAAGAAGAAGAATGGCACAAACTAGAGGTCTCTAATGTTACCCTATCAAATTTGGTGGCCAATTAAAGTTTGATTTTTTTATAAAACCCCCACAGTTTAAGTTACATTTATAGTTACTGTAAAGCACATAAAACATTCACTCACTAGTTATTTTGAGAACTTACGAGTAATCATAAAACAAATTATAAGAATCTACCATGATTAACATAGAATTTATTTGGTTTTGTTTGACTGAAGCCAATTAGGAAGTCCTGGGAGTACCAATATCTGGTTTTGCTATGTCATCAATGTTCCCTTGATCTACAATGTTGAGATATGGGGCGTTAGCTGTTCAACAATTTTTTACTTCCCACATTGCTGCTCTTGTAGATATTTCAAAGAAAATGAATGACATACTGTAATGGCACTCTCCAGAACCTTGAGGTTAACTATTAAAATCTCTGTATAAATAATCTGAGCAGTGAAAATGTTAGTTTTTTTGAGTAATTTTTAAATAAAAATATCAATATACCATCACATAGAATCATTTTCCATGAGAGGGTTCACTGAAAAATCTAGTTTGTGTAGATTTGAAGTTATTTTTGTAGGATTTCCACTACAGCATTACAAATTTTCCCATACATGTTAGTATTATGGCCATTTATGATAGGTTTTCTTTTTCATTTTTCAGTCCATTATCAGATACAATGACAGTTATTAATTTTCTTTGTAAAAAATTATGTAAATGTTAAGTACACAAAGATTTGATGCTATTAATCGCAGTTTTTGTAGCCATTATAATACATTTTTCTTTCTTTTACAACAAAAATTGTGTTTCTTAAAATATAGCAATTTTTCCTGAACTTTCACAGATGCCTTAAAATAGCAGAGCATTCTTGGTTTACTTTTTGCGTTACTGGGCAGTCTTCAAAGGTAGGAAAAATGGAAAAAAATTGATCTGGAGCGATTTTATTCAAATCAAAATTAGCTTAAAAAAATATTAATAGGATTGATCGCTTAAATCTCAAGGTAAAGTCAAAAATCAATTTTGTTCAGATTCGGAATCGGATTCAAAAAATCTGGATTTGATCATCACAAACAATTGGTTTATTCCAACTTCTGTGCCAATCACGTGTTTTAGATTAATTTTGTTTTAGCACATCATACAAATGTAGCTAAGCGAATCTAAAAATTTACAATTTTCTCTTGAATATGCTATTAAATGACAGATATTTGGTATTTGGCCCACAGAAAACATTCTCTTGTAATCTCATTTTAATAGTTTCTCACATACATATGACATGAATCTAAACGTACTGGGTGAATTTTTAATGACACCCCCCCCAATTTTGTCCACTTTTTTTTTTATATAAACTTGGGCTACCACTCGTTATTTCTGAGTAACAGGTACTTCTTTTTCATTAATTTTTGGATGCCACCTTAGAATCACATACATATTAAAAAATGTAAAGGTGGTAATGTAACGCATGATTTTAATGAATTTTTCCATTGAACACGATCAAACTATCTGTATTTTAATATTTTTATTTATTCTCGAGACACTGGTATTTTTAGGAATAATAAGAATTTTTGCCAACACATTTATACTAAGCGACTACTTAAATCAAAGTAATTATAACTTATTAACAGCTTACCTTTAGTAAGTGGGTGTTCAAAGTAGCCTTCAACTTCTAACTGTAGTATACAGGGTGTCCCAAAACATCTGCCTTCCATCTTGAGAGTATTTTGACCCGTAGAATTACATTTAACAAAATTATTTATTTTCCAATTTGAATAAAATTCCTTATAACGTTTTGCAATTGGTTCAGTGAAGCATATTTTATGTATTTTGCAAACTTAAGACATTAAAAAAATTTCATTATAAACTAATGTACGTAATGGTAAAGAAATTTAATGATAAAAGTAAAAAAAAATACAACATTAAAATCATGTGACAACCATAGAAGTATGTCTAATAAAATGATTTATTTTCCAATTTGAATCAAAGTTTCTTGTAATGCGTTTTAGGCAATTCAGGTTCAGTGAAGCTTTATTTTATGTTTTTTGCAAACTTAGATATTTTTTTAAATTTCATTATAAACTAATGTACATAATGATAACAGTAAAAGATATTAAGATAAGAATAAAGATATTAACAAAACTGATTGCAACGCCATGTTCAGTAAAAAAATACAACATTAAAATCATGTGTTTACAAAACTTTTGCAGTTAAAATGTTTAATATACTTCTAAAATGGCAGCAGAAAATCTTAATTTAATCAAAATTTAGTACTTCATAATAAAAGTGCTACTAAATAATCAGTGATAGTTCGGAGTCGACATCTGAAGAAATGTGGAAAAAAGTAGAGGGGGTGGATATTTAAAATCACCCTGTATACGGAAATCCTGAAGAGTATTTTGGTTATTAAAGGGAGAAAAAAATCCACACACCAACTGGTTTTGTCTTTTTATTAGTCTTACAATAATATAAAATAAACACATTCACTTGATCAGTGTCTGATAGTTCAAAACACGTAAATCAAACAGGTAAACAACAAAACTGTTAAGACTTATGACCCTGTAAGCGGTAATATTACGCTAGACACGTTACGACAAAGATTGTAAACTGGCATGAAATAACCTATACATAGTATGTCCATTAAAACACTTACGCCTCAATAGGAGAGCTACTAGCACGAGTTCATACATAAACTTTGTTCAAACATTAGATAAATAAACTACCTAAACGAGTAAAAATATACTAACTTCGTACTACAGGGAAAATTAGCGATATAAATCTAGTAATACTAATAAAAATTTGTAAATCACTAATGTACATACGGGAAGTGTCGACAGAGAGATATCCGATAAACTAATAAAGATCGTAACTAAAAACAACGAACGGAAGAAGTAGCGTTAACAAAAGTAAAATAAATAATAACAATGAAAATCAACAGAAAGAAGAGAGAAGTAAATATAAACGAATGTGGATAAATTAACAACAGGATAGCAGAAGTCAATATACAACCAAAGTCCACTGGAATGGTTCTGACGGCTTACAATAGTTAAGTACCAGACTTATAATTACTTCAATGTGCTATGGATCTAGCTACATACATGGGTTCAACCCAAATCACTGATTTGAATACTTAACTTTAAAGTTTTTGCACCTTTCTTTGAAGTAAGACCCTTCTTTCTGCCAGTAAACGACGACAACGCTACAAACTTCCAAAACATCATCAGTTTTATGTTTATTTTGAAAAGGGGTAATACAATATACTTGGAAAGGCAGTATATATTGCATTTTTGGAAATTACTGGTTGCACGCAAATTAAAAAAAAAAAATCCCATCGATCACGGCTTTATTCAGATTTTTTATAAAATCGGACTGAAGTGTTTCAAACCTTCAAAGATTAATCTTCTTAATTATTTATTAAAATCAATTCATCTTTTCATCAAAACCTAACAAGAAAGAGGAAAACAAATTTCAATAAAGACAATATATTGTCTTCAGTCTTATTAGTCTTAATTTAAAGATTGAATAAACTTCTTCAATTTAAAGATTGAATAAAATTGTTCAATTTAAAGATTGAATAAACTTTTTCAATTTAAAGATTGAATAAACTTCTTCAATTTAAAAATTGCATCCGTGAACTGTCTTAAAACTTAAAGATCACATTTTTAATGTTTTTAACGCGTACAACCAGGTGTATTAAAACTGAATTATATTCAAAGATTAAGATTTATTATTGATTCCAACTTGAAAGGGGACCGTGTTGCTGCGAAAGAAGGGTCTGGTGAGAGGGGGGACAAAGGTTAGAGGTCGGTGTCGTACCAGGCCGCCGCCACCTGGTTGTCGGGAGGAGGTGGGGGGACCTCCAGGGTGTCAAAGTCCAGCGGCCCCGGGGTCACATCCATCGGCCCATACTCCGAGTGTTGCGAGCCGAGATCTACACCCTGCATGGAGTCTAGGAGTACCTGGTCATAACCTGAGGACACAACAGCAGCGTTAACGGTACGTTGAGGTAGTTGCGTACAAGAGTGGTTTTATACGTAAACGTGCTATTTCTGGAACAAAAATGCCGTACAAATGTAAGGTCCCTTCACTCTCGCAGTTAAAACTATGTACACAACACTGTAAAACAGAACTAACACAGATGATACAAAGATTGTGCCTTCACGACTGCAATACTGAGTGAAGCAGCAGATACATAGCTGAAATTTAGAACTAGGACAGACTAATCGCTTTTTGTAAAGGCGGGCACACATAATAGCAGCAGCTGAACGTATAAGGATCAAATATCACTACACAGCTTATCAAATGTGCCAACACACACAAAATCCATCCATCTGCATCAATATGTTTTGGAATCTCTCTGGAGGTCATTTTTAGAATGTCTGCAAGCAAATATTTTGACTAGTGCATGTGATAAACTCTGTTTTCAACAGTTCCATGAGGGCGGTAGGGTTTGTTTACCAGGAAGGAGCTGACTGCTTTAAACACGTGTGTTGTGTTGTGTTGCCTTCTAATCGAAATACAACAATTAATAGAAGTTGTGAGATGCCACTGAGTTCTTTAAACCTATGTTTACCTTATTACCAAGACATCAATGCTAAAAATACCAGAACAGAGTCTAATATAACCCCTAAACCTTTCCTAGTTCGCACCCAAATCTTGCATAAGGTAATGGTATTCACCATGTAGTTTTCTTTTTTATTAACCCTCCCTCTGGCCTGTAGACTCATTTTGAGTTCCTCTGGGTTCACTCTGTAATACCTGTGACACTCTTTTTGAGTTCCTCTGGGTTCACTCTGTAATGGCCAGCAACTCATTTTGAGTTTCTCTGGGTTCACTCTGTAATACCTGCAACTCATTTTGAGCTCCTCTAGGTTCACTCTGTAATACCTGCGACTCATTTTGAGTTTCTCTGGGTTCACTCTGTAATACCTGTGACTCTTTTTGAGCTCCTCTAGGTTCACTCTGTAATGGCTGTGACTCATTTTTGAATTTCCTCTAGATTCACTTCTGTAATGGCCAGCACTCTTTTTGAGCTCCTCTAGGTTCACTCTGTAATGGCTGTGACTCATTTTGAATTCCTCTAGATTCATTCTGTAATGGCCAGCAACTCTTTTTTGAGCTCCTCTAGGTTCACTCTGTAATGGCCAGTGACTCATTTTTACTTTGCTATTTGAATGTAAAACAATATTTTATATGGACCTGTAAAAAAACCGGTGCAATTTTGGTTAATTTGCTACTTTTTATGCATTAATATATTTTTAAAGTGTTCTATTTTTCTTTTTTAATAATAAATTCTGCATTTTTTGGCTAATTTGTATTTTTCCTAAACAATAACCAGGGAACTCGATATTTGTGATTTTGCTCAGGAACCACTAGTTTTTCGAAGTAAATACTTTTTGTATGGGTTATAATACTTTTTTCCAGTTAAACATCAAAATTCTACATACTTCGGCATAAAATAAGTTACATTTGCCATTTTAGAAACCCTTGTGAATCGGCCAAAATGGACTGGCAGTGTAGAAGTTACTATATGGCCAGTTAGAGGGTTAATTCGATTACCCAATGTGACTTTTTGGACACTGAATAAAATAGTACCATTCGAATCATCATCCTCAAGCTATGGCATACTTTTTGAGAAATTCCCGTCACACAACACATCACAGGATAACTGAAGCGAACAGCGGAGGAGGTTACGTAAAAAAAAAACCCATCCGTCTGCTGCCACCACAAAACACCAAAAAACAACCAATCAGGTCCCTCTTTATCTTTAGAGATATGAAATCTAATTTTTTTACATACATAAAACTAAATTTAGAGAAATAAATAATTTTTTCCGTTGAAAAACTTTAAAACTGTATTTTTATCTTAAACCTATAATACTTTACAATATTAAAAACATTATTAATCTTTAGGATTCATTTTTCCTTTGTAGACACTTAAATTGTGACATTTTTGTGTGTAAGACAAAGACAATAGCATAAAAATTAGCTAAATTATTAGTTTTTTCCAAATACTCTGCAAAACAGCTGTTTTACCTCCGGGATTCTCAGTAGTTCTTAGTCAAATGGTGTTGGTGCATTGTTTCTCACCATCAATATTTCGGTCCAGGAATGGGTTTTGTAGATATAGATTTTTCATTGATTATGTTTTCTTGGTCACATAATGATTAATATACATTTTAATTTCCGAGATTACATTTAAACTCAGTAAGAACAATATAATTAAAGACCAAACATTAAACATTTTAATATGTGTGCAAACAAGTTCACGTGAAGGTTTACTCACAACTCCAGCTGGTCACAATGAAATTAATCTTCTTCGTCTTCGGATGAAATAGCTGAAACTGTTCGTTATTCACAACAAAGTACCAGAAAATTGAAAAAAACTGTTGCCATACCAAACTAATATTGCGGTCTTAGATAAAAAACGAAATCGTTACATTTACACCAAATTAATAAAACACACCAACAAACTCCACAATCAGAAAATCATAGAAAAAAAAACACACAATAAAAACTGTGCAAAAGCTACTGTACAATCCGTCACAGTCATGCAAAATGTACAACAAAAAGCCAAGCGAGCAAACTCTGGTTACCTGAGAGCGAGTGGACCGTCCTCCGGCTCAGAACCCGCCTTAAAACAAAACATCTGTTACCTCACCACGGAAACTGACACGACGAGGAAATTGTTAAAGGGACATTTTCATAACAAAATCTATACCTGAGGATAATGTTTCTTTTAGTTGATATCCAAAGGAAGAACTATAAACTAACAAAATATGACAAATACTGTTCAATTTATAGCACTTTGTTGTTTTTTTGTTCAATACCCTGAACATAAAAAAATTATTGAAATTTTTAATATGAATACTGTTGAATCTCAACAAAAAAATTGGCTTCTTCTCCATGGATATTTTTTATTAGTTTACAATTTTTCAAAAATCTTTATGAGGTAAAAAAAAACAAATTTGAACTGAGGATTAAGCACTAAATTGTTTACATAGTATAGGATTTCAGCTCAATATAGGCCAAAGTTTGATTTAACAAAACAAAAAATCAGTTTTTAAAAAACCAGAGTAAAGTGACATAAAAACATTGAATTTTGGATTATATTTTTAACTCAATTATTGAAAATACATACGCATTGAGTCATTTAACGTTTGTAGGTGTAGAACATTTCGTCTACGATCGCTCACTCTACCTTAGTGGTGTTAAAACTCAACGCCGTGTGTTAATTGCGTCTACAAAATATACTATACATAGTTAACTTATTTTACAACTCAAAAATCAATTCGCTGCATTAGGATAGGAGGGGGGGGGAAATAACAGGGTGAAAATTACGAATTTATGAATTAAATTGATAAAACAAGTTTTGTAAATGAAGTTCCACAAATTGAAAGACAACTTTGCCAAGAACAGGTGTCATCGCTAGATGTTGAAAAAGTGGTACTTTGTGTCCTTGGTTTCTAGTATAATAGAACTGAAGCTTAAACCTTTTTTTTAAACAAAATAACAAATTACATCAAATTTAAGTCAAAAGTTTCAAAAAAGTTTTTAAAAATTCTTGAAAAAAAATTAACGGGTACAATGGAATATCGAAAGAATTGACAAAAAATAATGAAAGATTTATTGGATGGGTGGACAAACATGTTCAATTCAAGTACTTTTCTACATAATATTTAACTTCCACTAGTTTTTCAAATTTAAGCATCTCCGCGAGACTGCTGCATATATTCTCGGACGGCAGCTCGAAAAACCGTAAATAGAAAACGTAATTAGTGAATTATCGTACTTTTGTAAATTATATTTTACCTACAGTTAGTATTTTCTAAATTCAAGTCCATGCTCTGCCGCGAGTCTAACCCATATATTTGCGGAAGATTGCTGATCGGCAGAATGTAAATTATTAACGGCCAAAACATATTTTTGTTGGTCTTTGTTTATAAGTAATTAAAGAAATATATGCTGGAAGCCATATTATAATGTATCAAATTACGTATTAAAGTAGAAGGTATGATATGACTTTTTTCTTAAAATACACCTATTTCTCTAAATCTTTGTAAATCCATTAAAAATAGAGGTATTCTTGGATTACTTTAATTTTCATATATTATTGGAAAAAACCTTACAATGACATACATTGGATTGGTAATGACACTTTAAATCATACTTTCGGATTCAAAATTCAGGAATCAAGGAAAATTTTTAAATTTGAAATTGGATTTGAAAAATTCTGGATTAGCCAATTGATCTAAAAACAAATCGTCCTCGCATTGTACTGTAATGTAACACAAATGTGATGTAATGTGTAAGGGAGTGGGCGGAGAGGACGCAGCTAGCGTAGCACGTGACTATTGCCTACCTGTCTGGGGGAAGGGGCGGCCACCATGGCTGCTGTGAACACTGGGTGGGCCAGTCGTGTACATTGCGTCGTATCCTTGATCAGGTGCTAGCATGTCCTGTCAACACAAGTCTACACTAGCCACTACCCGTGCACTGCGGCTCTAGCTTCATACTTGTGCAACCCTCATCCGTGGATATTAGCAAAGTTTCGAATTGAATCTAATTTTTTGAAATTATTTTTATACTATTCAACTATTTCCTTTTTGTATGCAAGAAGCAAACATTTTTAATTTATTTGTTACGATTTGACCTTTTTAAAAAACTTATTACACTTTTCAATTTTATTAAAACACAATAATAAAAAATTTCCATAATTAATGTTTTCAAAACATCTTAGCGTAATAATTACTTTAACGGTAATTGACAAATCTTTTTCTACAAACTGCAATAAAGCAAGAATCGTTTCTTCTTTGCTACAAATTTAATTTTGGGGTAGATGCAACTCTACGCCAGAAAAATTATTATTTGTAGTCATAATTGATAAAAAATATCAAATAAACCCATAAACATGCATAGTTACATTGTTCTGTTCTCAATATGTCAATGAGTCAACTTTGCATTATACAATCTTCAGATACTGGAGATTTTTGTATGTTATTTTTAGCCTCATGAAAATCCACTAACCTACCTGAAAGATCGTTAAATCAGTAAATATTAAAATGGACGTTAATCAGCTGCCGACTGCGCATCTGAGGCTCCGCTTTTAACATAGAACGAAGCTTAAAAACTGCGTTATAAATAGAAACTCATTTGAAATTTATAAATGTTCCATTTCAGAAATTTAGTGTCACAAAGCTAGTGAATTAAAAAAAAAAAACAATTATCTGTTAATTCTAATTGGTTATCATTTATATTAATTTCTTATGGGGATATCTATACAGAATATAAATGACCAACAATTAGTATTAAAAAGATAATCGTAATTAAAAAAAAAATTAATTAGCATTGTGACACTAAAATCTAAGATTGTGAACTGAAACATTTGTGAATTTGAGACGAGTTTCTATTTATAATGCAGTTTTAAGTTTTTGCCCATGTTTAAATCAGAAGCGCTAATGTGGGGAATTTAATTTTTCATATTAACTGAAAGAATTAAATTCAAATTTTATTTTGCTGTAAGTTTTTCATTACTTTTTATTTACTAAATATTATTTTATTTCTAACCTGTAAAAAGAACACTAAATGAACAAATAAAAGAGTGATTAAAAGTGTGCTGTGTAAAATAAGCGTAAACCTTCACCTAGCGCTACTCTAAGTGTATTTACACGCTTGAAGTGACCTTACAGCCAGGTATGTGCCAGTATAATCATGTGACTAATGTGACCGTGTCGCTTCGGTAGCACTTCATATCAGCATGCGACCTTGAGAGTTGCACAAGTACTTGCAAAGCGTAACATAAACTAGTGCAGAACTGTCATTTCAACAGTCATTCACATAAATGATAAAATAAACACTAAAAACATAATGTACACAGATACCTAAAAAAAACCATTTACACAATGTCTAAGTAACTCAAGCTATGGAAAACAATAAAATTGAAAATACACACTAAACTAATTGGTAAATATTAAACCAAAAATATTTAACACAGAAAGTAACTTTAAGATAAGATAATAATTAAAATTTTTTATCCGTTAAGCAAGTAAAACCGCATTACTAAAAATGGACAAATACAATTAAATTTTAAAACATTATTAAAGTATTTTTTGTTTGAAATTCAAAGTAAAAATATTTTCTTACATAAGGATAACAATTTTAGGTTGGATATAAGTACTTGATATTTCCAGTGATAATTTTAAAAATGCAATAGAAAATTTGTTTTAGAGTATTGCTTGAATCTAATATTATATGTACGTTTTCACAACAAACACTGAACATAAATAATCACGTTTTTAGTTTGTTTCAAAATTGTAAGAGTAATTGCATTATTATTTTAAGAAACTGTGAACATTTAATACAGTCATTATTCAGATAAATATATTTCTGCTGTAAAAAGCAAGTATGGAAATGTAAAGTTTCTTTTTTATTAAAACACTGGGATTTTTTTACTAAATCAGCACACATTTTTATTTTTGTTTTCTGAGAACTACCTAAAAAAAACCAAAAAGACTGACACTAACTATTGCATTCAAAATCCAACCAATCAGGAGACAACTGAATAAAACACCGACTGTGTGACCACTGAAGAAACAAAGACAGGAATTAACCAAAACAAGAGTACGCTCGGGAGAGTGGACATGAGCACAACGCTCGGGTTACCTGGAGGTCAGGACCCATGCCCAGGTCACCGCCGGCCCACAGGTTCTGGTCTTCCCGGAACAGAGAGTTGGTGAGTTCCATGCTGAGCCTCTTCTTGTAGTCCTGCGGCTTGTCTTCTGACATCCGGAACAGCACTGCGGCCGCGTACGTGGCTGCAACACCGTCAGTACGTTACCTCGCGCCACGCAACACGCACATCGGTGACAGCAATCAAAAACAAGTAATACGTCAACGCTTACAAAAAAAATTATATGTTGGGAAAGAAGTTTAAATTTAAAATGAAAAAAATTGAGAGAACACTAAATGCATGAAAATCACATTTTAACATTATGGAAAAAGAATAATATTTATGGTACAAACTATTCTAATCTTAGAATAATACAATACAATATCGTAAATTATTCAATGTTACTTCCTTAAGTAACTTTTATCTATATAGCACAAAATATTGCTTTTCTATTGTTTTGTAAATGGGAAAATTATTTATCCTACAATGAAGAAAACATGATTTAAAGAATATAAATGCACTATTATAAAATTTAAAGATCAGGATAATTTATAGAAAGTAAAAATAACTAGTTCTATAGAAGATCTCTGTTGTGGATATATTATAATTACCTACACTATTAGATAGTTGTAATTTTTTATATTCTTTATATAAGTTTTTTTTTTAAATTTGTTTAATAATTTAGATTTGTTCAGTTACAAAATGAATATTTACTATACAATATCAGATCATTAAAGCCATGGTTCTGAAAATAAATTTTTGTTTTCTTGGCTTAAAAAGAGGATATAATAAGAAACAGGTTAACAAAACCATAAGAATTTTGTATACTGGTATTTTGCTTTGATAGCACGACTCAAATTGTAATATAAACTTTTTTGAGTAACTACAGGACAAGACTAATTATAAATTTGATGACGTCAATGATTGGAGATTGATTAATTAATTGGTTACACAAACAAACAAACAAACACACTGTTGTATACCAATTTGTCGGAGAAGCTTCAGACCAATTCTTTTCGATTTCATTTTGCAAACTCAACTTTTGAGCACAAAAGGAGCTCAACAATCAAATTCGCCTTCTGTCATCATCAGCTCTGTCCTGTCTAGTACCGCCAGTGCCGGTTAGTTACTAAGACATACCGACTCCTTCGTTGCGTGAGTGGAGGAGCTCTGTGAGCGGAGCGGTGGCTCCCTCCTGCTCGATCATCTCCGCGCCCTCCTTGTCCGTGGCCAGTTCACACAGCACGCCGGCCGCCACCCTCTGGATGTTCTCGATCTCGTTGAACAGCAGCTGCACGAAGATCGGGATCACCATCTGCTGTCGGATGATGGACCGGTTGTGACTCTCCCGCGCGAGGATGTGTAACGCGCCGACTGTGCCCTCCACTATCTCTTCCATGCGCACACCGTCCGCGTACGCACTCGGTGCTTGGCTACCAGTTGAAGCCACACTTGACCTTTGCTGTAACGTTAAACAATAGTTCAGACTTTAAACAATAGTTCAGACTTTAGACAGACTTTAGATAGATAATAGTTCAGACAATATTTCTTTTCAATAGTTCATATTAGACAATAGTTCAGACTTTAGATAATAGTTCAGACTTTTAGATAATAGTTCAGACTTTAGACAATAGTTCAGACTTTAGATAATAGTTCAGACAATAGTTCAGACTTTAGGACAATAGTTCAGACTTTTTAAACAATAGTTCAGACTTTAGATAATAGTTCAGACTTTAAACAATAGTTCAGACTTTAGATAATAGTTCAGACTTTAAACAATAGTTCAGACTTTAAACAATAGTTCAGACTTTAGATAATAGTTCAGACTTTAAACAATAGTTCAGACTTTAGATAATAGTTCAGACTTTAGATAATACAACTTTAACCAATAGTTCAGACTTTAGATAATAGTTCAGATTTAGATAATAGTTCAGACTTTAAACAATAGTTCAGACTTTAGATAATAGTTCAGACTTTAGATAATAGTTCAGATTTTAGATAATAGTTCAGACTTTAGATATTAGTTCAGATTTTTAGATAATAGTTCAGACTTTAAACAATAGTTCAGACTTTAGATAATAGTTCAGACTTTAGATAATAGTTCAGATTTTAGATAATAGTTCAGACTTTAAACATAATAGTTCAGACTTTAGATAATAGTTCAGACTTTAAACAATAGTTCAGACTTTAGATAATAGTTCAGACTTTAGATAATAGTTCAGATTTTAGATAATAGTTCAGACTTTAAACAATAGTTCAGACTTTAAACAATAGTTCAGACTTTAAACAATAGTTCAGACTTTAAAACAATAGTTCAGACTTTAGATAATAGTTCAGACTTTAAACAATAGTTCAGACTTTAGATAATTGTTCAGACTTTAGATAATAGTTCAGACTTTAAACAATAGTTCAGACTTTAGATAATAGTTCAGACTTTAGATAATAGTTCAGATTTTAGATAATAGTTCAGACTTTAGATAATAGTTCAGATTTTAGATAATAGTTCAGACTTTAAACAATAGTTCAGACTTTAGATATAGTTCAGACTTTAAACAATAGTTCAGACTTTAGATAATAGTTCAGACTTTAGATAATAGTTCAGACTTTAAACAATAGTTCAGACTTTAGATAATTAGTTCAGACTTTAGATAATAGTTCAGATTTTAGATAATAGTTCAGACTTTAGATAATAGTTCAGATTTTAGATAATAGTTCAGACTTGTAAACAATAGTTTCAGTCTTTAGATAATAGTTCAGGACTTAGATAATAGTTCAGATTTTAGATAATAGTTCAGGACTTTAAACAATAGTTCCGACTTTAAACAATAGTTTCAGACTTTAGATAATAGTTCAGACTTTAAACAATAGTTCAGACTTTAGATAATAGTTCAGACTTTAGATAATAGTTCAGATTTTAGATAATAGTTCAGACTTTAAACAATAGTTCAGACTTTAAACAATAGTTCAGACTTTAGATAATAGTTCAGGACTTTAAAACAATAGTTCAGACTTTAAACAATAGTTCAGACTTTAGATAATAGTTCAGTCTTTAAACAATAGTTCAGACTTTAGATAATAGTTCAGACTTTAAACAATATTTCAGACTTTAGATAATAGTTCAAACTTTTAAACAATAGTTCAGACTTTATTAAAACAATAGTTCAAGACTTTAGATAATAGTTCAGACTTTAGATAATAGTTCAGATTTTAGATAATAGTTTCAGACTTTAGATAATAGTTCAGATTTTAGATAATAGTTCAGACTTTAAACAATAGTTCAGACTTTAGATAATAGTTCAGACTTTAGATAATAGTTCAGATTTTAGATAATAGTTCAGACTTTTAAACAATAGTTCAGACTTTAAACAATAGTTCAGACTTTAGATAATAGTTCAGACTTTAAACAATAGTTCAGACTTTAGATAATAGTTCAGACTTTAGATAATAGTTCAGATTTTAGATAATAGTTCAGACTTTAAACAATAGTTCAGACTTTAGATAATAGTTCAGATTTTAGATAATAGTTCAGACTTTAAACAATAGTTCAGACTTTAAACAATAGTTCAGACTTTAAAACAATAGTTCAGACTTTAGATAATAGTTCAGACTTTAGAATAATAGTTCAGACTTTAAACAATAGTTCAGACTTTAGATAATAGTTCAGACTTTAGATAATAGTTCAGATTTTTAGATAATAGTTCAGACTTTAGATAATAGTTTCAGATTTTAGATAATAGTTCAGACTTTAAACAATAGTTCAGACTTTAGATAATAGTTCAGACTTTAGATAATAGTTCAGATTTTAGATAATAGTTCAGACTTTAAACAATAGTTCAGACTTTAAACAATAGTTCAGACTTTAGATAATAGTTCAGACTTTAAACAATAGTTCAGACTTTAGATAATAGTTCAGACTTTAGATAATAGTTCAAGATTTTAGATAATAGTTCAGACTTTAAACAATAGTTCAGACTTTAAACAATAGTTCAGACTTTAGATAATAGTTCAGACTTTAAACAAATAGTTCAGACTTTTAAACAATAGTTCAGACTTTAGATAATAGTTCAGACTTTAAACAATAGTTTCAGACTTTAGATAATAGTTCAGACTTTAAACAATATTTCAGACTTTAGATAATAGTTCAAACTTTAAACAATAGTTCAGACTTTAAACAATAGTTCAGACTTTAGATAATAGTTCAGACTTTAAACAATAGTTCAAACTTTAAACAACAGTTAAGACTTTAAACAATAGTTCAGACTTTAGATAATAGTTCAGACTTTAAACAATAGTTCAAACTTAAACAAAATCAGTTTTAAGACTTTAAAACAATAGTTCAGACTTTAGATAATAGTTCAGACTTAAGAAAGAAGAACCAAGGACAACTGAAAAACGGTTTCCTTACGATTTGAACTTTCACATTTGGCCTGTAATCGTGAAACTGAGAACAATAAAAATTATCCCCCGAGTGTAAACTTTGAAACTGAAAAACAACAAATTAATTACGGTAACAAAAATTGGGGGTGATGGAAACATTAGTCAATCCTGAGAACAAAGCAAAGATCAGATGGCAACTTTTAGTCAAATATACTATTCGCTATATAAAAAGAAGAAAAATATGATTATTAGAAAGGACTACCAACCAAACAAATAAAAATGTAAATTAGAAGAGACAGTTACTAACATTATATACGGAGATAAGTATATATAGAATTTACAATGAAGAACTTATAGAAACTTAATGAAGCATTTGTGCATACACATGGAAAATTTCGGGGACACTTACAAAACTACAAAATTGGGGAGGCATTCACGGACATTTTTAAAACTTTTCATAATGTTTCCACATTGACAGTGATGATAAAAGTTCAAGAACATACCCGTGAAAAGAACACCACATATTTAAAATTTAAACCAAGTGCTGATTCCTTATTCCTGAATGCATAAATGAAAAATTGATGGTTCATTTAATTTATAATTTTTTTACTTTGTCTAGGAATTGCAAAAGGAATTAAATCTTTATCCTTTTTAATTAATTAATTTCATTGTAAACATTTCAATGTGTTTTAGCATACCTCGATAAATATTATAATAAGAACTAAAATAATTTTGCAATCATATACTTTTGAGCAACTTAAAAAAAAAAAAACTGAAATTTTTCTTAGGACATAAGGCTTCTTATATTTCATTAATGAATGAAAAATAAGAATATCAAATTTGTAACAAATGTATGCTAACCCGTTGCGTGTCCTGGAAGGCCCTCATGAGCAGTCGCACAAGGTGGTGTATTGCGCCGTTCTCGCGCAGCGGAGCGTGGTTGGCCTGGCACAGCGCTAGGTTGCGTATCAGCCCGATGACCGCCTTCACCAGAGGCCAACGCGACGGTGGGTGCAGGAGTTTCACTATCACCTGCATGCCGTAATTGAGCCGCACGGCATTCTGGGCCATCTCACTCTCCACGTGGCGTGAAGTCAGGTGTCTCAGTGCACAGACCTGCAATAGACACCAATATCGTTTTATGTCAACGTTCTTTCCCATTCCCCTACTCTTCTCCGGTTAAACTATTTTTAATCCTGCAAAATATAATAATTTTAAGTGGAACCCACCCTCTGGTTTAAAGAAAACAAATTCAAAATTCTTGTATAAACAGAGTAGATTAAAGTATGAGTATGAAATTCAAACGTTTAATCAATACAATTTTTTTAAATGATGTTTATAATTATGTTCAATAAAGAAAAAATGTGTAATTTATTGAAATAACCTATAACATTAAAAAAAATTACGAACTGGATAGAAGAAAAGTGAGCCGGAGACAGCTTGAACTCAAAGAGCACATTAATTCGGTAACTCACCGCAGGTTCAGTGATCTCCTCGCGGTCGCCGGCAGTGACGATGGTGCGGACCAGAGCGTCAACACCTCCGACCTGACACACGGTAACTTTGTTGCGTTGGTTGTTGCAGGTCAGGTTGGACAGTATACCGGCGGCACATGTCACCACATTGAGGTCTGTAGAAGCCAGCAGCTGCACCAACGACTGCAATAGTCCTTCTAGTCCGTCAACCTAGTCAGGGAACATCACAAGAATACATCAAACATCAGGTTATTAGATTACAAACTGCATCTAATATTGAATGTAACGTGGCGATGAAAATACCAAATTTTGTTGAAGAAATCTTCATTTAAGCCTATAAACATTTAAGAAAAAAAAAACATCGCAAGGTATTAAAAGCCTAACTAAAACATTAACCCTTCGCACACCACTATAAATCCATTAACTTTCCTTAAACACCAAGACAAATAAATAATTTGTGTTTCTTTAAGCTGAAAGCTAATTTTTATTATAACTAAATTATAAAAGGTAAAAAAAAAGTATAATAGAGGGCATTTGAGTTAAAATTAGCATATTTATTGATAAAATGTAATTAAACTAAAAAGTAACAATAATAAAAAATTGTAAGAAAAGTAACAAATTGTAACAATAATAATGAGATACATAGTAGACACGCACGCTCGTGACAACCGAGAAAGCAGTAATACACACCACAAATATGTTAGGTTACGGCTCTGTAGGGGACAGAACTGACGAGCAAGCGGTCGAAGTTAGACAAAGGGCGTTCCCGTTTCCGTGCCGCTGAGTGAAGGTCATCTATAAATACTTCCTTGGCAACCGCGATAAGCACAGTGCTTGCCCTGGCATTTCAAAGGCCTTTTGTGAAATAAAAAACTCCCCAAGAGACATAATCTATAATAACGGATAGGCTATAGCTGTCTTTGGAGATTTGATCAAAGTTTACCATTCTGATATATCCGTCTACGGCTTGGGAAGGGTTAAAATACACTGAACATATTGTAATACACTATGATTTCAAAATTATGTTTGATAAATAACTAAAATACCGAACTATCTTCAAAATTTTGGCAAATAATGAAAGAGCTTATTACATTTTGAAAACCTTAAAGAATCACCATCAAATAAAATTTCATTGTAAAAAAGTAAGAAGCCCAATGTAAACAAAGAAGAATAAAGGCGTGGTGCATTGGCACTTAGTGACTCAGATCCAACCCACCTTAGTACCGGCGTCTGACAAGTTCCTGAGGGTCCAGAGACAGTTCTGCACCAGTCTCTGGCTGGGGTGGCCCAAGTGCATGGCCAGAGCTTGCATCCCCCCAGCCTCCACTATGGCTGGCTTGTTACTGGAGCACACGGACAGCACTGCAACAGTATGGTTGAGAATGGTACATGGTGTCAAGAAAAGTATTATGGTTATAATGATGTGTAAGTAGATTATACAAGGTGTAACAAAAAAGGTTGGACTGGCTATGTATGTTCCGAATTTATGTATGATTTTAGGCTAAAAATGAAGAATAACTTTTTTCCAATTTCCACTTTGTTTAGCTGCTAGCCGCCATTTTTTATTTTATCAGTATCAACTTTAACCTTCTAAAACAGTAAATGTCTAAAAAGTATTAATTCAAGTTAGTCGTTACATTCTTGCTTTATAACCTTCACATAAATGTTCAGATTGCAACATAAAAATTTCAGAATTGTTGAGACTTTACATTCTATATCAACAAAAATGAATGTATGTCCTTTATAGAATCGTAAACTATTTGACCGATCATTATGAAAATTTGTATGTATATGTATTTTTCCACGTGGAAGGTATGCCTATGCCTATTGATGTAACTTGCCACTTGGCCGCGCTGCAAAAGATAAAAGTTCTCAAAGCACCTGCACATTATAAACTGCAATTACAAGACAGTTACGTATATTAAATAGCAAAACACTATTTGAAGGCGCTAAGTTATGAGGTATATTTGTCTTCAAAATAAATTTCTGGTTAAACTAAAAGCTTGAGTCTTAGACCACTTTATAATAAAGTACAAGTACGTGTACAATACACTTTTGACAGATGTTCTTGATCTTGGCAACAAGGCAAACTCTACATCGGCATTGGAAATATAATTAACTTAAACAGAAGTGCTCATACATGGGCAAAGCTTACGAAAAGCGTGTGAAGCCGCGGGAAACAGCTAGTACATCAATAATGGTGGGAATAAACTGCTTCCAGAACTGAAATTGGTTTGTTTTTTGGTCTCAACAAAAGGTCAACGTACCTTTCAGCACGCGTGAAGTGGTCCAGAGTAACTTCTCATAGTCGTAGCTGCGCATGATCCGCACGAGTTCTACGGGTCCCTGGCTGGCCAGGATGATCAGCTTGCTCTCCTGATTGCCATAAGCTAGGATCTGTAGGCAGTCGGTGACGATTGCCAGGAACTTGACGTTGTTGCGTTGTAGCAGAGCCACCATCTTCTGCAGCCCGCCGGCCAGCCTCACCGCCATCTTAGACCCTTCCTGGTGGAGCAGCAGATTGTGCAGCGTCGTGATGGCGTAGAATAGCACCGATTCCACTGGTGAACTGTGAACATACACAAAAATTACACAATCAAGCTTTCTTTGTCCTTTTGCTTAAAAAAAAAACTAGATGTCATTAAAAATGTTCAATTAATCCCAGAGATGGCAGACAAACTTACTGTAGTGGCAGTGTGTTTTAGGGAGCCCTACAATATGTAATTTTCTAAAGCTTATTTTAACATCCAATTTTTAAAATGTTACACCTAATTATTCTCACAAAAGACTAGAGAACTATGTTTTTAGTTCATTACCTCCACATTTCATTTTATAACTAACTTTGAGTAAATAACTTATATAAAAATTTCAAAATATACATCTGACTCCAAATGTTATGCTTTTTTTGTAATGTAGTTTGTATATGACTTAAGAACATTATACATATTTTAATGAAAAATCATATGTATGATTAAATGCAAATAAATATGCAATAAAGTCGGCAGCTGAAGCTTTGTAAAAAACTGATGTAATACAGCCGATGGGTTCTAGTGGAGATCTATGTTACTAACAATGCAAAAGAGGCAAAATTACATAATACGTTATTACAATTTAAAATTAGCAATTGCATAATACATTTGAATTAAAAACATAGATTCCATAAAATTACAAAAACGCAATTTTCAGGAGTTTCAACGTTCCATAAATAATGGGATCTGCACTCAAAGTGTTGAAAACCTAATGTTACAATTTTATTTTTTAAATTTTATATTTATTTATTACTTTAGTTAAACATTACATAATATGAAAGTATGTTAATGAGCCGTATGTGTAGCAAATATCACTTTAAAAAATATTGATTTTTTTAATAACAGCTGTAAGATGTACACCAAAAATAAAACACACATAATATGAAAGACAAGTTCTCTTGATATTAATTGAAACAGACAATTTGACAGTAATCTTCAGGGTCCAAACTATAATTGCAACAACATAAGAGATACTAAAACAATTTTTGGAATCAACAACAGTAAAATAATGTTTTTTTTAGTAAATTTAACACTTATTTTCAGGGTTGCTACAGGAGTCCAATAATGAAATTCCCTGACTTTTCCCTGATTTCCAGACCAAGTTTTTCATTTTTCCCTGACTTTTTTCGACGCAATCCCCAGGGTTTTTGGCAATTAATGGGTGGAAAAAAGCGGTGTTGAGGCTAAAAAGCGGTCGTCTGCAGGCTTGGACTCGGCGCGGCGGCAGTAAGTTTATTTGTGTAAAGGGATTTTTTATTTTTCCCTGACCAACGTCGAAATTCCCTGACTTGAGACCGGATTCCCTGACTTTTCCCTGATTTCCAGTCCTGTTTATTTTTCCCTGACTTCCCTGATTTCCCTGACCTGTAGCATCCCTGATTTTATACTCATCGTGAGCCAGACTTTGGTTGAATTCTAGAAGTCTGCAGTGCAAAGAAAATTTTGAGTTTTGTATAGAGCTACCATCAGTTTGGTCCAAAGGCAAGAACACAATTGTTTGGTACAAAAAATTAAAACCTAAATAAAAATGTGTATTAAATTATGTATTTGTTTATCACCACAATAAAGTAGCGTTTCCATTGGAAACCAATCAAACAAGGTTTAGAGTAAAAAGATCCACAAAATGTCAGTTGTACAATGGGGAATTCTTCTACCTGAGCAGCTTGACCAGCGCAGGAATGCCTCCACTCTTGAAGATGGCCAGGAGCCCCTGCCTGTGGTGCGAGAGGTTGTGCAGGGTGCCCACAGCCCCCTTGGTGGTCTCCAGGTCGTTGCTGTTAGAGATGGCCCGCACCAGAGCCGCCACCATCTGTAGTCACATGGAGACATCAACATCTTTGCCTTGGAATGTGAGATATTAAACGACAACTGCTCGTAGCACTCAAATGTGTGGTGAATTTATACCCATAAGGGAGCATGTTGCTTCGTTCAGAAAAACAGATTTTTCCACTCGCCTATACTTTGTTGTTTTTGTTATTTTAATCCGTAGATAAATAAAAGAATCAATTATTTACTACCAACATCACTATACAATAAAAATTAAAGTTTACAAACTTGGAGTCTAGCAAAGTAAAAAAAAGACACTCTGCAATGTTAATTTTTATCAAAACTTGTTATAAAAAATTGGGTATATAATATTATTACAAATATTGCAAATTGAAAAATATTGAGTCAAATAAACATACAAATGATTGTAGGCCTAATTAATTGTTGTACACTTAGAAAATACTTGAAAAATATGAACTGGCTACCTGATTGAAATATTCATTAAATTAATTCATTACTTAGTCTTTTATTGTTATAAGGTAGCTGATTGAAATAACATAGTTCCCTTAATTAAAAAAAAAAAAACTGTTTCATACCAACATGACAGATAAAAATAACTGATGAAGCAATATTAATTTCTAATAAAATGAACAAGTTAATTGCCATAAAATTTGTATTATCTTATTCTCCGTCTTCGAAAAATTTTTCATACACAGAACTTGGTTATTTGTATGCCTAATTAAAATTCTTTGTACAGTAGATGAAAAATTGCACATTATTCAGTAACAAAAGTGATATAGGCTTATAATTACATTTTTTTAATAATAAAAAATATAAAAACATGGTAAAATCTAGATCAAAACAACCTTTTACGTATTAATTAAATTAACTATTCTATACTACTAAGGATAGGTAGAGAGAAAATTAAATATACTGTTACATTAAAACAACTGTATCTGTGAAAGCAAAGAAACACAAAATACTTGGACAAATAAATAGAAAAAAAATTATTATTAAATGGAATTTTTCTTTGTTGAAAAAGTATATACTTACAGCTTGCTGTCATCACAATGTTTCAATGCAAAGAAAGAAACACAAACTTTAGTCTTTTTTTCTAGATGTCACTCACTAAATGTACGAACATCTACATAAAAAACAATTTGGCCACTTGTAAACACGAGAAAAACTATAATACATGTGCTAGGGATCTGCATATACAAGAGGGTAATTTCTTCATAAAATATGTCTACGTTTTTGCCAAATTTTAGTCAAAAGGTAACAACTCTTTCACATTACATTCCAGAAATTACTGTAAATGAATTAATCCTGTCATGAGAATGTAATTTCATAATCGCTTAACAATAATATAGATGTTTTGGAACGTAAACAAATAAATTACATTATTCAGTACAATAAATTTTACTAAATGTTTTTACATAAATAAATGGTGCTATTACACATTTACTGAAAAATAATGAGTAAAGATATGACGGTAAGATGAGCCACAATCTGGTGGAGCGTACCTGGGGACTGTTCATGATGGCGTGGCGCGAAGCCTCCTTCTTGGACAGCTGATGGACCATCATGGCTGCCTGGGAGACGACCACCTGGTCCTCGTCGTTCAGCAGCTTGATCAGCTCCGGAATGGCTCGGGTCGCGAGGTCGGCATCGTCCTGTCGCACAAAACAGTTGTGAGAACAGAGAAAATGCAACATGGATCTTTTACAATAACCTTCCTTTATTATTAAAAGAAATGGTAGATAATAATAATACGAGAAATGGGCATAAATTATATCTTATGGTATTTACTAAAAAAAAATTGCAGTGTGATAAAAACAGAGGAACCGTTTTGAACTTTTAACACAGGATCACATCTAGATTTAAAACAGATTCTACAGTGTTCAAAAGTCAAATGTAAGGACAGTCTGTTCAAATGATTTCACTTATTCCCCCCTCCCTTCTTTCTTTTATTTATTTTAATACATACAATGCTACTTTAAGTTTATTTTATTATTACAATAATTTTGCAATTTGATTATATTTGCTATAAATATGATGTTTTGATAATTTACCTAGTCTGTATTTAATGTTTGTAAATATCTTTTAAATAATTTGAGGTTAAATTACCTCATAAATTATCTAGCCTATTGTTGCCTTATAATAACATTAAGAAAAATCTGCAGATGTTTTGTGGACTTAGATTTGTGAATTGAAAGGGGATCTATCAACATGAACTGGGTTGCTACAGGAGTTCAATAATGAAATTCCCTGACTTTTCCCTGATTTCCAGACCAATTTTTCATTTTTCCCTGACTTTTTTCGACGCAATCCCCAGGGTTTTTGGCAATTAATGGGTGGAAAAAAGCGATGTTGAGGCTAACAGGGTGGCAAATATAAAAAAGCAAAAAATAAAGTGAACACAGTTTAATACGTACAAAAAGATTGATTTAAATGATCTTTTACAACACAGAAGTAAAATACGGCGCGGCGGCAGTAAGTTTATTTGTGTAAAGGGATTTTATATTTTTCCCTGACCAACATCGAAATTCCCTGAATTTTCCCTGACTTGAGACCGGATTCCCTGACTTTTCCCTGATTTCCAGTCATGTTTTTTTTCCCTGACTTTTCCCTGACTTCCCTGATTTCCCTGACCTGTAGCATCCCTGATGAATAATTTGATTTCTAACATTTTCTTCTAGACCTTAAACCTTGAAAAACAATTGTACAGTACTAATATTATATTTGTTCTATACATAAGCAGGGTTGCTACAGGAGTCCAATAATGAAATTCCCTGACTTTTCCCTGATTTCCAGACCAAATTTTGCATTTTTTCCCTGACTTTTTTCGACGCAATCCCCAGGGTTTTTGGCAATTAATGGGTGGAAAAAAGCGGTGTTGAGGCTAACACGGTGGCAAATATAAAAAAGCAAAAAATAAAGTGAACACAGTTTAATACGTACAAAAAGATTGACTTAAATCTGCAGGCTTGTACTCGGCGCGGCGGCAGTAAGTTTATTTGTGTAAAGGGATTTTATATTTTTCCCTGACCAACGTCGAAATTCCCTGACTTTTCCCTGACTTGAGACCGGATTCCCTGACTTTTCCCTGATTTCCAGTCCTGTTTTTATTTCCCTGACTTCCCTGATTTCCCTGACCTGTAGCATCCCTGATAAGAATACATCAATTGTATGGAGCCATTGGTAAATGTACTAATGGGCCATTCCGTATAAAATCAACACACTAAAATAAAAAAAAATTGTATTTAAACACCTCAGAATTTGATGACATTTGGTAAGAAGGTATAAATCAGAAAAATTTCCAATTTTCACACAAATATCTCAAAGTGCTTCAAAGTTACGGATGTAAGATCTTTAACTTGCAAAAATGCACCTTTTAGAAAAAAAAATCATTATTTTGAATTTGATTTTTCAAAAACGCTTTGTATGTCAGAGAATGTTGTTTTAATCAATTAAATCAACCCTTCCTACCATAGATACGTAAAGTATTATGTGTTGAAAATCAAAATCAACTGCATTTAAAGTAAAATGACACAACTCCCATCTCTATAGCTCTATTAGAAGAAAAACTACGATGACTTCAAAATATGTTGTTTGCGGTTTTTTGTGAATTTTTGAGAAATTTTACAACGGTTTGAAATATTTTGGGGGGAAATTCGTAATTTTCCTGTTTTATATGAGGACTACCTTCATAACAAATTTCATCAAATTCTGAAGTGGTCAGGTTTATGCTCTGTGCTGATTTGATATGGCACTAATGACCCTACTGATACCTTTAGTCTGCAAAGAAAAGACAACCAACCTCATAAAACACAAGAAACAAAACTCATGTACCTAACTTGGATGTGCAGTGTAATCAAATGTTAGCTTGTCTCGTACCTGTGTGTCCAAGTGTACAGAACATTTCCTGTTCTATTGATGACAACACACCACTGGTGTGACCCCTTATTGTCAATGGAGGGGAGACAGGAGATAGAGTAACATTTGCAACACTGTCATAACCCTCTCCCTTTCATTGTCCATGTTGCTCAATGCAACACGAATCTTGGCCAATAAGTGCAACCAATTTCATATTTTTTGACTTGCTTGGTTCTATTTTAAGTGGTTTTTAAAATGTATTTTTAGGTTTTTAATTAATGCATTTTACAATAAAAACTAGTATACAAGATCCAGGAGCATTAAAATTATAAATACTAATTTTTAAATTAAAAATGTTTTATAAAATAACAAAGATGAAAACATTTTTGAAAATCATATTTTGAAAGTAGTAATACAATAGTACAATATAAAATAGTTCAATTTAATGTTAAAGCTATTTAAATTATAAATTTAACACTATCTACTTTTTTACACATATGAAAATTGTAACATGAAGAAATAATGAGAGTAATTAAAGAAAATGTTATTCTTTTTAGTGAAATGAGTAAACAGTTCCCTTTTTAACCTTTTTCTATCCTTCCTCATGAGTTAAAAGACTGTGTGAAAATCTTATCTGATAAAACAAAGGAAGAGAATCTGACAGTATGGATGCAGCTTTTTTCCTCTTTTAAGCCTCAGCTTGTTGTACACTATTTTAATCATGTCTAATCTTGATTGGACCTCCCTAAGATTTGAACCCATGATCCCTCAGTTAGGGAGTCGAGACTATATCCATTAGACTATGGAGGAGGTCTGAAGCAAAATTCTCCTGCAATGTACAGTACCTGAATATGGCTGAGCATTCTTAGTCTCAAGGACTAGACAGTGCAGTGATTGATTCTCCCGGTATGGTAAATTTAATGGATATGTTGCAGATCGAGTCAGCCAATGATAACGTGTACTTAGTACATCCAATAATAGTATGGAGGTTACTGATTTGCTCTTACATCATGTTGTTTCTTAGTAACATGGAATACTTTTCATCTTTGGGGTCCACAGAGTTGACTGTAATGTCAAACGTATCACTGTATCGATAACGTTAAACTCGAGGTATTAATGTATTCGGTAACCTCCGACTTGCCTGGTAGTTGATAAGATTGACGACGGCGTGTTTGAGCATCTGGCTGGGTTCTGAGAGACGTTGCACGGCGGTGGGTTGAGCCTGGTCCAGCTGGGTCGACGGGATTTCCATCCCCTCTTCCAGGGTCTCAGGAAACATCGCGGCACGCACGCGCTGAGACCTGGTCTGGGACAGCTGCTGGTTCATCTCTGTAAGAGGCACATCGATGCTACAGTTACAGTAGTATTTCAACAATGTAGGTTCATTCCTAACTCAAATACTCAAGTCTTTCAAATTGAACATATCCAAGACCAATCCAGAAGATCTATTTACTTCATCTAATTTATTTGACTTCCCTCTAAAATTTTAGAAATAGTTATTTACATTAAAAGTTTCTTTTTCTAACTAAAAATAATAAAAGTGCACAAAATTGTCACTTTTTACACACAGACATGTTTAGAATGGTTCATTCTTCACTTGTCTTATTTTGGAGAAGAATAGTTTTTAAAATACAAAGTACGTTTCCCGTTTGAAAAGAACGTTTCGACTCACCATCCACCTGCTCCTGGGTGAACCCCTGAGTGAAGCCCTGGTCCAGGTCGAACATCAGCTGATCACTCTCCAGGTCATCCTCCTTGCCGGTGAGGGAGGGCGCCTGGGTGGTAGCTCCAGAGTGTATCCCTGAGTCCCCCATGTACGAGTTCTGCTGCCACATCAGCGTCTGCTCCTTGTTCAGGTCGTTCCCCTGGTAGTTCACTGCAACATACATCTCAAGTGTGAGAACAACAGACAAACTGTATATTAGAGGCAGCGAGGTTCTCAACTCAACACTGAATTGTGTCAATAATACTGAGATAGTTCCTACCCAACACGACCTGTCAATCAGAGACTATGTATCAAATCAAATCCTTCATCCAACATCAAAGAGAGCTAATGAAATTTATTTTGATCACATGTTCTACACATTAATCTCATGAAAATTCATTTTAAAACATATTATATTAATTTGTATTTATTCTAGTTGAAATCTCACAGAAGAGAGAAAACATAGGAGTCTAAGCGGAACACCTGTTCACAGTGCAATCCGGTGGCCAGGCCTAGTACTATAATTGACAGGGTAGGACAATAATAATGGGTTCCATTGACTAGTCCCAGTTAATAACCTCAGACAGAGACATCTAGGTTTGCTCTATCTTTTCCCAATATTATTATTAACACTTAGACAATGTCTTTGGTATTCAACTAAAACCATGTATACTCCTGTGAACTGAAATTTTTGTGCGTGTTTCTTTCACTAGACTATGGCCCAAACACCTATTGGGAAAGATTGTTTCCTTTTCAGGATTGAAAAGTTTTTTCTGGAGACTACATTTAAAAATTTGTCAAATATTTAATTATTTAATATTATTAAATATTTAAGTTATTAACAATTAAACAATGTCCATAGTATTCTCCTGTGAATTGACATTTTTGTGCGTGTTTCACTAGTCTATGGCCAAAACACTTACAGACAGTTTGTTTTCTTCTCACGATTGAAAAGTTTCTCCACAATATCCATCTGGAGACTATGTCTGTAATAACTACATTTTAAACATATTCAATATTTAATTAATATTAAATATTTATATTCTTTTTATTTAATACTTTATTTCTTGCTAATGACATAGTGTAGCAGTAACAATGGCAAGATAATCGAATCAAGCGACTTTGAGCGTAGCTGCTGCTTGGATGGGTAACTGCAAAGTAATCCTGTCCTTGCAAGCAGCCCGCCTGCCCATCCACTGATGGTCCCCAGGTTGTGTTAGAAAGGGCTACTTGGTCCTATCTTCGCCTGGTTAAATAAGATATTCTTTGAATTTGTGTTTTGACTTTTCTTAATGAACTGCTTGAAACATAAAGACACAGTTTTTTTCAAGTTTAAACCAGAGATCTTTTGGACGCCTAAGAATTTTTGGGGGCTGGAAAACTTGTAGTGGTGGAATGGCTTTCATTTGACGCGTTACTTACGTCCTTAGACGCTTCGATGTTTTATGACTATCATGCCAAAACAATCAACAGTGATTAACTTTTAGAACTTACTTCCTTATAAGGCAGTTATATCTTTTAAATTCAATCCATCAAATAAGTAAGTTTTAACAAATTACTAATTTTTATAATCATTTTATGTAAAAATATAGGTACAAGATTTAGAATTTTGAGAATTTTATTGAAAAAAGAACTAAACATTCTAAAATTTTAAACTGTTTCCTATAAAATGTAGTAGTTATTCTTTTTTTGAATGTGACACGGTCATACATATTTATAAAATATTGTTTTGTATATTATTACTTTTAGAAAATCTAATAAATTGTGATATTTCAATCTTAAAAATAAAATTTTTGAAAAACCAACATTTTTTTTTGAAAAACCAACATTTTTTTCAATTTTGTATCTTTATTACTGTTAACAATAGAAATGACAGTCAGACTTACCACTCAAATAAAAAAATTAAACTGATTCACTACTTAAATAGCAGCAGCACTGATAGTTTAATGTCCAACCACACATACACATTGGATGATGTAGGCTATTTCATTGTTTTGTTTGATGACTTTACAGATTATCATCTATTGGAAACAACACACATAAGAGCTTTATTGAAAGAGATAGTCTCAATTTAGATTGAACTAGTTGATTAAATTATTTATGTCTCTGTATACGCTACTGATGAATTGTGGTAGCCAATGCACTTGTTGGGACATTCCACCGTCTTCTCACTGACGTAATTCAAAGAGTCATAATAATGTTGTCCCAGCATCGGTATAAAAGATTGATCTCAAAGTCTTAGGGAGTCTTTGTGAGATATTGATAAGACAATTTTCTGTCCCTGCAGCCAGGGTGTGAGCCAGTATTGACTTAACAAAGTAGGAAGAGTGCCGGATCACGAGTCGCGTAACAGGCTTTGCGAGGTTCGATATTTTAAGTGTATAGGTAATTTAATTGTCAACCCAGCAGGGATCACTTCTGGCTGGTTTATACCTACCAGTTGAACCCACCACTGGGCACAGCAAAAACCGATGTGCCACTTCAATCTGGGCAACCTTATGGATGTCCAGTAGCGGCACATCACTAACCGCAAATGTTGAGATTCTGGGGTTAATGGGTAATTCTATAGGCCTAGCCTACTGTGGAAGATGACTGTTGGAGTTGGTGGGGTTTGTTCCCTAACCTCAGAGGTTCTTGTTAACCTCAACAGGGTGTGCCACCCCCTGCCTACTTTGACTGGAGAGGCTGGTTCAGAGCTGGCCTCCCCTTTTTCCGGGGAGACATGCCTTTGAGATGTAGTGCCCTAATTCTTCCTCATGGATCTCGATAGGAGGCGGCCCCTACTCCCTAACCTTACCCATCCTGAATATCCTGTCACTCCGGAAGCAGCACAAAGGTTCTTACAGGACTAAGTGCAATTTATAAGCTTCTTGTCCTTAGAGAAAAAAAAAACTGAATCGTATATATAAAAATCATTTTATTATTTAGTAGCTCGTGGAACTATTTTAATTTATTGATTTTCATCACACTAAACAACTATTTCAGGTCTAAAAAACACACTAAGACTAAAAAAAATTTAATTGTCCTATGGATATCATACAGGAAAGAAATTTTTACATCCCCCCCGCCCCCCCCCCCCCCCCCCGACAGACAAAAGAGAAACTGTACTAGCCTACAGAGTGATCATAGGCTTCAATGGCGGTCAACCAAATCCCATGGTTGGACATCCATCATTATCGATAGAACTCATTCTAGTCTATGCAGAAATAAAGATTCACGCGAAATTTAAAGTTTACAGATGAACTTTCACGAGATATCTTGCCATATTTCAGTTCATTCACATTCAGATACATTCACATTTTAGTTCATTGACCTCATAGCAGTGTTTGAATAATAGAAAAACCAGTGAGATAAGAAAATTACTACAACACAAACAAGAGTGCACTGAAATAAAAATGTGTCACCAACTTTTGTCATTGAATTTCCACTCTAATAATTTGTTAAATTTCCTGTTATAATAAACTACTTGTGTTAGTAAGACGCATGTTAAAATAACTTATGATTGTATTTAAATAGTTTACACATTTATTTATTTCACTATTCTTTTCATTGCTATCATGGCTACTTTAAGTCCAATGTAAAAATATTTGCTAACGCTCAGCCAAATCCCTTTGAGTATAATATGTACCATCATCGAACTCGGAGTAGCTTGTATAGAAATGAAGTTTTATGGAGAATTTTAAATCAATAGGCCAGTTCTTTTTCGAGATACCGTCACACACAAATGAATTTTTCCAGCTCTTCGCTAAAGCTCAGCCAACAAGTGCACAAATGCATTTTGTGGTTGGTGGAAGAGCTAAGAAGACTGATTAGCAAGTGTTTTAGAAATGATCGGAGATAACACAGTTGCTGAGCCAAATCATCCCTAAACAAATCTCTTTATCCTGTATACTTGATTAGATAACTGATAATTTGAAGGTAACAAGTAGACTGATTGGCAAGTCTTTTACCAATGATCAGAGATAACTCAGTTGGTGAGCCAAATAATCCCCCAAGGAGTCATCAGTCTGTACATTTTATTAGATAATTGGTAATCTGAAGGTAACCCCCCTAGTATTTCGTATTCCTCCATCAAATGCTTCTTTCATAATTTCATCATGACTACTCATTATGTTGTTCATAATAGATTTGAATGCCCAAATCACCAAACCAATTTTGCTAGGAATTTGTTCGGTCTGGGTGTGCATCATCATATAGTACATCTGATAAGATAAATGAAGATATTCACACCCAAAATTATCATACGCAAGTATTGATCCTAGAAGAGTATGATGGTTCTCAGAACAATATTCAGTTTCAGTCATCATTTTACTGATATCTTTCCTTCTTCTCACAATGCGATTGTGAACTTCCAAGGTTCCACTGTATGTATATAACTATGGCCTCTAATGGAAAATTGTATGATTGTACACACCTCACACAAAATTATTGATTATTAGGGTTCTACCCCTTCATCCAGGCTGTCACCAGTTGTACAAAGATTTTTGCGAAGTGGCCTTGTTATTGTCCTCAATGATCCCACTGCACCTCAGTGGGCTCAAGTATTTTAAACTTTAAATATGAACATTAATTTACTTGCATAATAAATAGTGCTAATGTTTAACAACATAATTCTTATAGAAGTATTCCTTATTAAAAAATGAACCTCTTCTTATCAATAGATGGTTACAGGGTATATAAAAAATTCATAAGCTTCAATTATTCTCCCTGCAAATGATTTTCTAGATCTTAATGGAAAAGACATTTTTCATACTTCCACAATAAATTTATTTCAAAAGCGCTTTCGCCGGTTAAGGCATCATCAGTTTGATATTGTTTTCTGTAAACAATATCAAACTGATGATGCCTTAACCGGCGAAACCGCTTTTGAAATAAATTTATTGTGGAAGTATGAAAAATGTCTTTTCCATTAAAACCTACTCACTTCCACCAAGAATACAAAGCAGAAAATTTTCTAGATCTGTTAATGAGCTTAAAAAAATATTATTCTAACACTGTTTAGTTTTTGAGATAATAGACTGAAATGCGCATTAGAACTTTCATCAAAATTTCTAAGGACTGTGAAAATAAAGTTGTGGCTGAAGAATTACTGGGCTACCACTAATAATGAAAGCTTCTCTTAATTTAATTTTAATTTTAAACTAAAAGGATGACGTCTACTGGTTAGTGTCATGACTGGTGGATGATCTGATTTGGTTTTCTCTAAAGATCCCAAATCAAACAAGCAATTAATGGTAAGACACCACACTGCTTCACCAACCATACGGTGAGATCCCTATCAGAGCCTTCTGTTTGGAGTTCCAAAGACGTTTTACTTGAGAAGTTCAATCAACATGGATACACTATCAGTTCTGGAACTTAATGTAAAATCTTTAACCTCAGATGTGACAGTCAATTAACTACCATGTTTTTGCACTGCAATGGATTAGTCACATTACAGTATTAGCAATTAGGGATTAGGGATTGAGGCTGAAGGGCAAGGTAGTTGCCTGGCACGCACCCACCCCCACACTCACGAAGGTTATAGCCAAGCCCAGCACCTACTATTTTCCATCACGGATTATTAAGTGAAATTCTTTGACTCAAGACTAAGCAATAGTCTGTAACAATATCAGTATATTATACATGGTTGTCTTATCACTTTTCTTGTTATGATGTTTTCAATATAACTCCTTTGAGATAAAATTACAAATAACTAAAATCTGGGTTTGACTGGAGAGGTGCACTAAGTAAGTAATAGGGCAGAAATGCGTCCGGTCCTAATACCTCGCAGTAGTTTTTATGGGATCTGCATGTGTGTTGGTGTAAAACTAGCTGTGTCCCAACAGCACATGAAGTCTACAAGAAGTTAGAGAACACAAACCCATTTTTGGAATTGGTTTTTGTAAAAGCATAATATTTTAGATTCAAGGAGAGGAGTAAAAATATTGGGCTAGACATGTTTCTTTTTATACTTACTGGGGCGACCCTGGGGTTGCATTTGGTAGCTCATTTTGAGTTTTCAGGATATCCCAGCAGCTCCTGAAAAAAAAAAAAATGTTTAAGGTTTCAATTCTAAATAAAATACTGTAACATATCGCACATTACCACCACATTAAAAAATGTGAAAAATTTACAATTATTTTAAAATCATTGGAAATAACACTGATTTTTTTTTACAAATTTGAATAAAAACAACAAATTAAATATCACTTACTATTAAGCTGCATTGACAACTTATTAAGAGGATGTGAAATTTGATTGCAAACTTTCGTACAGACCCAACCTTATACTTTTAGATCTTAACCCTTCGCGCGCTGTTGACAAATATAACCGCCAATTTTTACTTTGCTAAAATCGCTGTTGACAAATATATTCGCTTTTAAACATTGAGTTTATTAATGGGAGTAAGTAGTTCCGTTTTTCCGGTGGAGTGCAGCAGCTGCTGGAGCATAAATCCCTCAATAGAAAAACACAGTAATAGTGTTGTCCCCGCCTCCCGGTTGTTCTACAAGCTGCAAAATGACGGCGCACTACCCATGCCACTGCCTGTTTTGCCAGACCCTAGCGCTACTGACAAACTAACTCGCCGGTTTAGTTCGTTCTTGGACTGTGATTGGAACTGTTGTGCGTACGTTGTCACATTGGTTTTTGACATATTGGGAAGATTTGTTGTGTGTACACGCAACGGTTTACGCAAGGAGACCATTTACGTGTGCGAGACATGCACCGCCCGGCCGAACCTGCACCCGGATACATGTTTCAAGACGTACCACACGTTGACGTTACCTTGAACACTGTGATGGCTAATTTAAGATAT
The DNA here is from genome assembly GCF_021130785.1 of Homalodisca vitripennis. Lineage (NCBI taxonomy): Eukaryota > Metazoa > Arthropoda > Insecta > Hemiptera > Cicadellidae > Homalodisca > Homalodisca vitripennis. The sequence goes on along the minus strand of NC_060214.1, from coordinate 7,725,768 downwards.
TTTTATATCTATTAATGTTTTATTTTAACTATAATATATATATACTTTATATATAATATAATATTATACACAATAGTAAAATCTCGTTCAACATTTCATTAAATTATGTGTATTTATATTGTTTTATAAGTTAAATAAACATATTAAAAAATTATACTTTTTTCGTCCCCAAAAGTCTTTTTATATGGTAACAAACTCAAAAAAAACATTAGCGTTGACTTTATGGGAAAAAAAGATTTTGAGGTATATGTAGCGTTTGGGTATGGTGCGTCCCAAATTGCCGTAGCGCGGGAAGGGTTAACATGCTTAACCCTTTACATTCGGATCGAAGCTTTACTGTAAATTTCAAGTATATAGCTCATCTCATTGTTGAGAATCATAGTGTCTCATCAGGCGCACAATTGAGACCATGAGACTGCCACTTCACCTCAGAATTTCTTTCGATCTCTTCAGAGTGACATGACTACAGATTCCAGGAGTCAAGCCTGAGACAACGTCAGATACCAGACGCTGTAATAAAAGGAACGTGAACTGGAGCGAAATTCAATATTCAAATTGAATCAATCCTTCCTACCATAGCTATCTTACACATGTATTGAGTTTATTTATAAATTTATTTATTTTACTACTTTCTCGTCGCCATCACGGCTATCCATACGTCCAATGTAAAAATATTCGATAACGCTCAGCCAAATCCCATGGAGTGACAAGCACCATTATCGAACTGAATGTTCCTCATATAGAAATTAAGCTTTAAGCACATTACTTTCAAGTCTATATATATAAGCTCTTTTTAGAAATATTGTGCGGGCAAACAGACAAAAATGAAATTTTTCCAGGTCAACAAGTGATAAGCTTTGCTAATGCTCAGCCAAAAAAGGTAGGTTTTACTTATCAGTGCCTCTACTTTGTGTTTTTTACTTCAGAAATAAATGTGAAATTGTAATAGACCTTACTTATGTAATCTAAGCTATTAAAAGCCAGCGGTAATGCAGCCATCTTGACTGTAGCCCCACAAGAACAATGTTGAACATCGTGCACTTTTATGACCTTATTTTTAGTAAAATGATGGCAATACGTCTTTAAAAAATATAATTATTACGCAATTAAACAGTTTTTAAATTTTTCTGTATTTTTATTCATTATGTTGAAAAATTACACTCATACACAAGAAAAACACACTTTACAGACATGTAAAACTTTATATGTTTTTTAACACAACATCAAACTTATAAACAATTTGGCTTTCCAGGATTTTAGTTTTAATAATTTTCTTTCAAGTTTTATCATACCTTTAGTATATTCTTTTAGAAATACTCTCCCACCACTTTTGAAAAAATACTTCAAAATGTTTGGCCAAGGAAAGAAGTTTATTACACCTTTTTAATGCCAACAATACAAGTGAAAAACGTAATATATCACTCTTAATGTTTTTTCTTTTCGTTTCTGACTTTTTATTTTGCCTAATTCAACATTGTACATATTTAGTGACAAACATACCAAAATATTATAAAGCATTGTGGATGACAAGTATAGGCTACACTTACTTTTATTTAACGCTATTCGCTATGGCAAAAAGCATAAGAAGAATTGATAGATTTAATGCGGTTAGTTCTGGAAGCATTGTATTTAGTGAAACGTTGCATTAAAAGTTGCCATCTGTTTCAGAAATGATCAGGCAACCTAGAATTTTTATCCTTTACTTGATCGGTATAGTTTTGCAAAAAATTTTCATTTGCTGCTCAAACTCAGTGTAAACAAAGTTAAATTATTTTCTATAATCTAAACAGTGTATATATTTGTCTTACATATAAAAATATAGCTTCACTACAATACAATCTTAAAAATCTATAACTTAATTTAGCTCAACATTATTGTTTCAAATTAGTTCAAAGCCGAAGCCCGCGCTGTAGACTGGGAACATTTCTGATCGGTACTTTCACAAACTCAGATCAGGTCCCAGATCGTCCAGCTTCTCCAATGTCAGACCACGTTGGATGACCTGGGAACTGAAGGTAAAGGTTATCTTAAACTTTCATATTACGGTATCAATGGGGTCAATGGCTGGAATAACCAATTAAAATTTCAATGTTATTAACATATTCTGGAAATAGGAAGTTATGGTTTGAAAGTAAATTTACAATATTTGTTTGTTTTTTTCAAGTTACGTTTCCTATAATACACTAATGGCTGGAGGCGTTCGTGATCAGACCATTAAAAATTTTGATTTTTACTCATAGGTAATACCTCAAGGTATTTTTATCTTATGTCGCCATCAGCATGGGGCCAACACCAAAGATGCTACAGTAGCCCGCACCGATGTCCGGAGGCACTTGTGTCAGGCTGATATGAACTCTTATTCTTAGAAGCTCTAAGTACGAAATTGTCTTATTTGGGTCAAATTTCCCTGATTTCAGCATTATTATTATATTACGTATCCACAAATGGCGTAACGACTCACGTCAGCAGCAACCAATAGAAGGTTGACTTACGATCATAACAAGACCACATAACGCCCGTAGAACTCAGGACTTTTAGTGTTCTTTAACTTCATTATTGTAATTTCCAACCATTGAAACCTTTTATTGTTTCATTCAAGAGGACGATAGCAATAGATTAATAATGCTTGTAATTTTACTCGTAATTTGCTGCTCCAGCCTATAACCTTCACAATTCCCATTTTTCCATTCCTAGCCTTATTAACTAAGTTGCACGAAATCGACCAGTTTTTTCTGGTTACCAAGTAGGCTAACGTAATACTAGAAAGTTGTTACGAGAACACTAATTCATTCAGCCCAGCTGTTACTGAAATAACAGTATTCCGATAATAGGTTACCACTGATTAACCTGTTACAGACACTAATACTGCCCATCTGTAATAGCCACAAGTTAAATGGGGATGTACATGTTTTATTCATGTCACGAGGTGTCAGACACGTTTATCCTTCAAAAGAGTCAAAAGAAAGTAAATGTTGCACTGTTTTTTTCAATTATATTTTATAATTACAAATAACATAGGCTACAGAGTTCTTTATTCATCATTAAATTATGTTTTGTAGATATAAAAACAGCAGAACTATAGTGTAATTTGAAATACCTATTATATAATTTGGTACTTAAGCGAGGATTCCTTACTCATGAATATTAATAATTCCAGTGTTGGATGCTTATTATACTGCAGCCACTCTGTGCATGTACATTATTGAAGTTTATACAATTAATTCATTATAATATATGACAATCTTCATACTTCTGACGAAACCGACATAGGCTAACTCCCTTGAAAATGATTTTAACTAGTCATAGTTGTTATGAGGCAATAGTTTATTCTGATAAATCTAATATAGGCCTACTTACATTTAAGTTTATAAATTATTAGGTAGCTATAGATCTAGTAACAAAGTAAGCTACAAACTGTGGTCCATTGGGTCTCTGAAAACTATATGAATAAGACTAAGATCAAAATATTTCTTAAATGAGATGAAATATTATCTAATTTCTTAGAAGTTATAATAATGAAATATTAAAATTAAGTGTTTTCTTATTATGGCAAACCAACTGTCTCTCTAACTACCCTTGTTACATGCTTTACAATTTATCTGAAATGTTGTTCACTGACTAGATTTATGAGCCTTTACCACACCCAATCTGGGACTTATTTATTAATTTTGTAGTTATTGTTAGGTCTACTATAATAGGAAACTTATTATTAAAATAATGTACCTTAAAAGTGGCGGAACTGGAGGAGTATCCCGCTGATTCAGATGAAACAACTATGTGAGTAAGAAATGAATCACTTCCTTGCACTTGATTCAATATGACGGCCACCTTCACACAACTATTGTTTACATTCGACAGAAGTGTCAAACTTGAAAAAGTAGTTCTTATGTATATATTTTCACTCAGTGTAAAATCGTAAACTAGGTCTTATAAAATAAACATAACGAAATTCAATACGTAATACGAATCTGTGTGAAGCAGTAAGAACTTCGTTAAGTCTTAAATTAAGAGGATTTGTAAACCCACAAAGAATCTAGTTTGTATCACTCCACCACATTGATTTTTACACGAAACTCTTTGATCAGTGCTGCTTTCAGGGAGTAAAGTATGGAACTACACATTTATTTAACGAGCCGACTGATCAGCATAATTACTTCGTCAACAAAGGGACTACTGTATTGTAAGATCACAAAAAACCAATCTCCTTGATGATCACAAACAAGACAATAAAATAGGCGTGGTATCATAGTATATTAAATCCATTTAAATTACCAGTAAATGATTAAGCGAGACGAGCCCAATTAACAACATCTGTTGACTAATTCAAATAAAAGAATACAATTGAAATAAAATTAATAATGAACTTGAATTACGGTATGTAATACAATTTTTGTACTTTCTCCCAACCATACACGTAGCGTTGTATGGAACAAAGGGTGTACATTGAAGTACAACCAATTCTGTTTTAATGGATTCTATAGACAATTTCATGAAAACTTTATTGTCTGGGAAATGTATTTTTATGTTTCCTTTTTCTTTGAAATGTAAGAGGAATTAATTACACTTTCAATGTTTTACTTTTAAATTACAATCTCGCTGTCTTATTCATTTATTTATGTTTGGCCAAATCGGCTATATTGTGTTGTAGATCTGGCAACGAATGAGAAAGCTTACTTATCTCTCAAAATTATCTTATTACCTAAGTAAATAATTTATAATCCCTGTAAAATCTACCATACTTCAAGAGAGTATCAGTTACTGTAATCAAAATTTTAGATGGTGTGATCTCGAATGATTAAGGCATTGAGAATATCGTAATTTAAAAATGAAACCCGAAGGTGTCGGTTCTCCCGTATTTGGGCTGAAGTTCTTCCCGTATTTAGACGAGAGTTCTTCTCATATTAGGACGAAAAGAGATCTTTTAATTTTGTTCAAAAAGATAAGTTAACTTTAAAAAACTTATTGAAATCTGTGGGGTGATCGATCAGTCTGTAAAACACCATAACATATCAGCACTATATTATGGTTTACAAAACGCAAGAAAATGCTGATGCAATAAAGGTTTATTAGTTTTACAAGGTTGCAATTACATCAATAATTTTTAAAAAATAGAAAATTTTGTTCTAAATCACCACTGTTTATATGTTAAGAATTTACAGAACAGTTAGGTAATAATGATGTCCATTATGACTCATCTCGGATCCAGTTTTTAGAAGTTTTTTTTGTATTCTCAAAGCGACCGAGTTTACAAAGGCTAGGGACCGAGAGCTAACAATATCGAACAATATCGGTTTTCTCGAAATCCTGAATTAAGTAAGAAATCGATTGTCAGACACGTTAGTTCTGATGGAGGTCGAAGTGTATAGTTATATTACCGTCATATAACTAAATAAAAAGGTTTGCTTACGCTGATATAATATTTATTTAGGTGTCTGAAGGTTAGTTTGATATAATTTAAAGTTTTTAACCTTTGAATACCCTCCAATTTCAACCTCCACCAAAACTATCGCGGCTGACAATCGATTTCTTTCATCTCTAGAGAATCTATCGATTTTATAAAAAAAAAACGAAGTGGTGTGCTTATACAATTGGCTCATTTGCTTCTGGACTATAAGGAATACCAAGGAATCCAAGGAAATTTTCTTATTGATTCAACACTTATAACCAAGTAACAAAGTTCATTCTAATAGCAACTTCAGTACCTTCTCGCTTTTAAGCGAGTAAGACACAGATGAATGAACCCTTCATCTTAATTTCTTGAGCATTATCACTCGTGGGACTAGACAATTTCATTTCTGTCTGTTTACCTCGAAAACGAACTGACGTATAGACTTTCTGTATGGGGAACACTGAGTTAGATGATTTTGCATATCACTCCATGGGATTTGACCGAGCGTTAGCGAATATTATTACATTGGTCTTTTGGGTAACCATGATGGTAACGAGAACATAGCAGAATAATAAATTGTTAAACAAATTCAATACACATAAGAGATTCAAACATGACATATTAACACATGTAGCCTAACTATTCCAACACATACAGGTCATTTTATAGGGACTTGGTGTGTAGCATTTTATTATTTAAACGCTGGTTTGAAACCCAATTTAATAAACAAACGTCAGAATGTGTTATATGGCAAGCTATGTCGAGATAGAATTCATATGAACTTTAAATTTTCCATAATACTTAATTTATACAAGAATCAGTTCTATGATGTATCATTTTTGTGTCAATTCCTTTTTTTGTATGGTATCAGGAGGACATCTTGAGAATGATATGAGCTATGGATTTGAAGTTTTACATTCTATTCGTAACCTCAGAGAACCCTTTTAAGACGCGTGGTGTGGTGTACTGCTACCTTGTTTCATAAACGAACAACACCTTTTGACTGGCAATCCACTAGATACTAATTATATTTGAGTTTCTTTGTCTGACGTTTCTTAGTCATAACAGTATATCTTTGTCATGACTTTTGTCAACTGTAGCCCCTAGAATCAAAGTCAATTTGAAAATAATTATTCAATATTTCTACCACCAAGATCTTTCGAATATATTTCTCAGGTGTCCCACCTCTTTGTTTGATTTTAACATTAAAAGCAAACACGTTTAACTCATTTAAAAATAAAAATGGTAATGTTAAAATCATATTAATCGATAAAGTCGATACATTTTTGTGCATAACTTTCGTTTATATTTCTTTTACTTATTAGTTACTGACTGGAGTACATTATCAACTACAGATCCAATCATTTTCAATAAAAATATTCTGTCCATAAAATCCGATTATAAATTTTAAGTGTATGTTCAAAATGTTCCTTAATGTGACTTAAAAGCAAAATAAACATATGAGATATACGTACATAAACATATGTAGTCATATCAAATTTTTCATACGGACGGAAATGTTACAAAATTTTTGTATTTTAATATTACAATATTATAATATTAATATTTTAATACCATATGGTATTTTAATATTAATTGTAATAAAAATAATGTAAATATTTATTTACTTATTTATGGAGTCGCCTGATGATGAAACCTTTGGTTTCGAAAGGCCTCGTCCAAAAAATGAACCATATTGGAAAGTATTGTTTTATTAACATTTAGTACAATTTAAAATTTTTTCGAATTGCTCCAAGAGTCTTCAATATAATATACGGTCCGAGGAAGGGCCTTCCAGAATCATTCTGCGGGGAAATTAAGACTAAAAAAGCCGTAATAATTTTTTAGTTCCTTTTTTGACTGGTTTACATAATTTATAGTTTGTATGTAGGTACATAGACTTTTAAAAAATTGTACTTATCGTAATTTAAGCTGAGGGGAGTTTTTCCTCGTACATGCTTTTTATTTATCTATTCTAAAGAAATATAGTTTTTTTTCTGTTGAAATAATTTGTGAAATGGGCGGTGTTCTCCATCACTAGACCAAACACTATCAGCTGGTCTTTGGTCCATTTTTACAAAAACTAATAGTAACGACAGGTGGCATTTAGTGTAGAGATGAGGAATAGTATTGAATAAAAGCAGTGCAATAGTATTTAGACATTGCTGTGTGTGACTTGATTATAATAACCATTTACTTTAAAATATTAGTACGTTATTAACAGTTTAGAACAATGGAATATAGTTCTGTTAAGTTTAAAACACCAATTTTTTTATGTGCTTGACTTTTGTGATGTGTTGACGAAGATAGCCTTGCTATCGAAAGGCCTCACAAAATAAAAGTTTTAAGTATTGGTTTGTGTGTTTTAAATGTAATTAAGTTAATAGTAGCCAATACAAGCTCTATTTTCAACACTTCATAACAACCACATCAATAATGAAAACGGCAGCAGAGAAAATATGTCATGGAGTCTATGAAGTAAGTGTTATTTTGGTTGTCAATTTGAGGTTAAGTTTATTTCCCTCCAGCACTTTTGTTACTTGCTTTGGTAAACCTTCTCAGTCTGGAATTCATAAGTTATTGTTGTCATAACTTCATTTATATTTTTAATCATTACTTGTTTACACAAAAATTAATTCTGGGTGGTAGACTACTATCAAAATATTATACAAAATTATTGTATTGAAGGTTTTTGTCATGTTAATTGCAATTTTTATAAATTATTATTTAATTAATAGTCTATAATGTACTTAGAGACGACGCGACGTTGCATGGCCTCGTTTCTGGTTGGTGGTGCGATCTGGACGCCATTAGTTGAACTTGATTCGGCTCTCCAGCCGGTGGGGTTATTTACAGAACATGTTTGAAACCATCCGATAACATACTCATATTCTGCGGATTGTGCAAATTTCATTTATTTATTCCATGACAACCTCAGTATTTATCCATATTTAGTATTAACATACAACTTGTTTTAGTTTTCTCTCAATTCTGCAAACGTGCAAAGAATTTGTACTAAGAAACGTAACTGAGATTATTGTTTGATAATGTTTGCAACATCTTGACACAATTTTAGGAATATCCTTGGCAGATAATACTCCAAATATTTTTTTGTATGAGCAATACATACTTAGATCGTGACGTTCTACTGGAAAGAGCACAAAAATGAATAACACTTTTTAAAATCAATTCAGACTTGACCATGTTTTAATGTGTTAATAATTAAAAAAAAAAAAAACTTGAAATTCAGGACCTACACATAGGTATTCTAAGAGTAGTCGACGTAAAGCAACTGTTTATCAGTTATAATGTTTTAACAGTGAATAAACAAATTCTGGAAAGAAAAATATCGAGTTTATTTGATATTGCAATCAATCAAGTTAAACTTTATAATGACGTTTTGATAATTAATTACACTCCTACTAGAAACTTTTATTGTATTATGCTGAAAAATAAATATTATTTGTAGCTAATATTTAATTGTTTTACATATCGTTATAGTATTAGTACAAATATATGTTCAGCTAAGGGCAATATAACGTTCGTTAATATTTAACAAGGTATAGTAAGAGATAAAACTGAGATAACACTATGTTGAAAAAAGTATTGAATTTCGATAAGTGTTGTAATTAGTTGTAACCAATCACGATTAAAATGTATTTCTAAATATTAATTTGTGTTTGTGTATGTGGGGTAGGTATATTTAATTAATTAATTTTGGATAGTAAATAGTTTTAGAATTTATTGATTATTGATCAATATTAAACATGAGAGATTTTAGTATTCAGTAAGAGATGATCACGATGTAGCAAAATTAAAAAGTCTCATAATAATATACTAGTAACTTATTGCCATTTGACTAGAATAATTGACAAAGTCATTGCATAGACCTATACAAAAAGATAGAGTTAAAACAATTTGTTATAAAATAATAAAATGTTAAACGTACCTCAACGTGAAAAGTAGTACTGTTTTAAAAAACAGATGATTAAAAACAATAAATATAAATTACAAGAATAAAAACTCTAGAAATTTGTATTTTGGATACTGAAGAATTCTGAAAGACTACAAAATAAATTTTTGAGCAACCAGTCATACAGTTTGTTGTAAAAAATTCTGTTGGATACTTCTGAATTACAATTTTTAATTCGTTGTAAATGATTTGAGAAGTTAACACATGGCTGTGGTGTGTTTTCCTAAGCCTACAATGCTCTATTTAAGTTATTATTTCTATTTATAGTATTATAGCTGTGTATATTACTGCTAAGAATAAGAGGTGGAATATCTTTTAGGATGTATGATGTTGAGTCAAAAATATATAAATTAATAACAGTTTGTAACTGTAGTTGAATATAACGTGGTTTACAAAGGTCCAGTAGCTGTGTTCCCGTTAATACCCTGATGGCCTTCTTTTGTAGAATGAGGATGTCATTAATTTTAGCGCTATTGCCCCATATGACTACTAGACATGATTATAGATTGAGAAAGGCATGGTATACAGATGTTACATAGTTCTCAGGTACAGTGTATTATGCGTTCAAGAACACCAATTACTATAGATAATCTTTTGGAATTCTCTGAAGAGATATGCTAATCTCAAGTCGGTCGCTGGCGATAAGACGAAGATAAGTCTGTTTACTTCAATAACCACGCTCTTCTGTACAGTAAGTCCTGATGAACAAATCAACATAACCTCAAAACCTCTCTAGCTATGTTAACCTACATGTTATTAACGGATAAAAAAACGACATCAATTTTTGAGAATTAGACTCTACTGAGATGCCTCATGAGACAATGAGAATGCTACTTCGCCTCGATTACACTATATTTTTTATATGTTTTAGTCTAGTTTTTGTCTCTGATGTTGAAACGATGTATAGAGCTCATTTGAGCTACTTTTTTGCCGACTGTTTATTACTTCTTCAGACGAACGTGACTCCATATTCCAGGAGATTCCAATATTCGCATACTTTAAGACGTTTTCACTTACAAATGAAATGATTTCAGTATACATATAAATAAAGTTGTACATGGAAAATTATAAAAACATTTAAAGAATAATAACGCTTACTTTTAAGGCTTCAACACAAGACACTAAATCCTTAGGCTCAAACATGTCTTGTATAATTTTCGTTTATTAATTTTTAAATGTTAATTTTAACAATTTACAGTTGATAACACGTTTTTCAGTGGTACAATAATTCTGATCTAGGTATTTTCAATAAGGCACATAAAAATCCACAATTGGTCCCTAAAGGTTACTATAGCAAATTCCATACATTACATATCCCAACAACGGTGAGTCTAGATTAAGAATGATTTTTATATAGCTTGGACTCAGCCTATACACTAGAGGGAAAGGATAGAACTGGTTGCAAGGACATGTATTTTATCTGAATTGATAAGAGGGTAGGACAAGGTCAAACTAAACCAGCCGCTGACTCCTAAAATAATTCACTTTAAACTTTTTATATTTCTCAAACCCAACTTAAAAACTAAGTCCTGCAAGAGAGATGAAAACATATGAACGAGATTTTACCTAGTAATGTATAGGGTAGCGCTAAGATTAAGGACTGATTTCAATCAAATATGATAATCTGAAGCAGAGTACAAACCACACCATCTAGCATGGAGCGTGGCCAGTGCAAGCGCACGAGCTACCCTCTCCAGTCCGTGGTACAACCCAGTCCAAACGTAGCCTAAAGTCCTAATTTTGTGGTAGGGGACGATATGTATAGTCAGTGGCGTGCGGATTTTGGAGCGGACTGTACTTGGTCAAGCTCCGAAAGGGGTAGGCTATTTCCGAAAGGTGGGAGACCTTGTCATACTTCCCTCTTAGGACATCGTGCTAAATGGTTCGGACTGTACTCCCGAGTAATAGATTAGTGGTGTAGGATTTTATTTGAGACCAGAGTTGTTTAATTTGCCTCCTAGTTTCTTTTTTCTTTAATACCACTCAACCAATCAGATGTGTAACTATTTTCATAAAAAAATGTTAAAACTAAAAGAGAAAAATTTCTATTTACATTCATAAATTAATTGTAAAGTCTGTGTTGTACGTACTGTAATATCAACCAAAAAGGCGTTTATTGGTTGCTAAAGTCCTGAAAAAATCGGTAGCACTTGCATGGTGGCTTATTAAAAAAAAAAACAAAAAAAAAAACGGAGGATGCTACAAGGAAAAATGTTAAAGGCCTGTTAACGTGAGGTAAGTATGTGAGAAATTGTTTTTTTTTTTTTAATTTTAAAACATTTTTATTTATTATTTTAAGAAAAAAAGACGGCATTTTTTATATTTTAAATGTTACGTTTTAATGATGTTTAAGATAAATCTAAATAATGTTTAGTCTAAGAGCCAGGAGCAAAATTACATTGTATTAGTACCCAACCTAGGGAGGTCGTAATATGTGCGGGGGGGGGGGGGGGGGTATCGACAGTGTTAAAAAAGATACGCTAATTTTTCTCCTTACATTTTTTCTAAATTTATAAACACTTAAAACTGACCGTTAGACACGTAAATAATACTTACATCGTTGTCAGACAACTAGGGGAAAGGCTGAATCACTTTAAAGGTCGTTGTGTGATTAGCTCACAATGATTTAACATTTATTTATGTGTGGCAGTTGACTTTAAGCTAAGATCAGAGGAAAACGATCGATTAATATTTGCAACCCTTTTGGTACCCTCCGATTTCGGCCTCCACCGAAACTAGTGTGGCTGATGTTAGATTTCTTTGTTAGGGAAATTCATCTTTAGATTTCAAGAAAACCCAGGAGTGGCTCTAGGCTCATGGCCTCCTTTTCAACAAATAGTCCAAGAGTTTACCATTCTAAGAAATCAAAATGGGATTCTAAATATTGCTAAATACGAAATTGAAATTTCTCCACCTCAAAATTTCAATGTTGCATCAAAATGTTTGCATATAGCTATAACAGTTAATACAAACCATTCACACTGGGAATTAATTAGCTTACGTAATTTTACAACCAGGAAACCAATAAAAGCCGCACTTTCTCCGATGTTAATTTAACAGAATCGCACTTGTGGAGAATTCTAAATCTCATCGCCTATCTGCTGTTTTATCCGAGGCGGCCGTTTCAGTCAGGCTATCTGATCGGCCTGGCGTTAACTTTATATCCAGAACACGTTATAACTCTACGGGAGCCAGAGGTAATTATATTTAATTACAGAGCGCAATTAATTAAATTAACGAGACCCATAACGCACTCTGTGGTCGTTTTTGAACCCGTTGTAGCGCAGACAATTGATTACAACAAACAGAGATCTGTAGTGGGTAAATGTTTCTGATTTCAAGACTTCTGGATAGTACTGGATAATTGGATAATACTGGATAACTGGATACTACTGGATAATTGGATAATACTGGATAACTGGATACTACTGGATAATTGGATAATACTGGATAACTGGATACTACTGGATAATTGGATAATACTGGATAATTGGATACTACTGGATAATTGGATAATACTGGATAACTGGATACTACTGGATAATTGGATAATACTGGATAACTGGATACTACTGGATAATTGGATAATACTGGATAACTGGACACTACTGGATAATTGGATAATACTGGATAACTGGATACTACTGGATAATTGGATAATACTGGATAACTGGATACTACTGGATAATTGGATAATACTGGATAACTAGATACTACTGGATAATTGGATAATACTGGATAACTGGACACTACTGGATAATTGGATAATACTGGATAACTAGATAGTACTGGATAACTGGATGATTGATTTATCTATGTTTAAAAGTGATCAAAAATAAAACTTAAAAAACCAAGTGTTTATAATGTAACTAATTATAAGCCTTTTTATTTTGTATCATATTTTTATATTTTACCAGGCCTTTCGAAACTAAAGGTTTTATCATCAAGCGAGTCCAAAAATAAATATTTACATTATTTTATTACAAATAACATTAAAATACCATATTATAAGGCCTCCTCCAAAAACCTAAGATAATGTCGGAAAAGTGGTATTGTTTTACATTTTTCCAATTGCTTGAAGAGTTTTCAACTCATAAAATACTTTAAACAATGCTTTCAAACATTTCACTTATTTATTATTGGTTATAACGTTCTCTGCGAAAACTTAATTATTTTTAGCTGAGGACAATGAATTTCTTAAATATACTTTGGAACTGATAAGATTAAAAGATAAGGTAAACGCACAAATTCGCTTAGTGTATTTTTAAATTTCTTTAAAGTGTTCGATACATAGTTACATTAAAACCATAATAATTATAATTAAATTAATAATTCTAATATAATTTAATTTATTTATTGGACTGCCGATGCCCTAGCGGTCTAATGCCGGGTCCACACCAAACCAACAAAAGAAAAACAAAACAGCAACTCAATGTTTCCCAACATTTTTGAAACAAAAGCGAAACATTTCGGCAACAATTTTGTTTTGTTCGTGTTTTTCAACAACTTTTTGTTTTCCCCCGTCGCCTGGCGGTAAAGATCAAACTGTTGCTGTTTTGTTTGTGTTTCTGGCAACTTTGTTGGTCTAGTGTGTACGCTTTCCACAGGAAGAAAACAAAACTTAAAATTTGTGGTTCAGTTTGTCTCGTGCTGTGTGCAAAATGACTTTCATCGGGAAAAAGCAATAAAATGGAGTGTTGAAAATACATGTAAATTAATCGAACTTTATAGAGAAAGTAAATTGTTATGGGATGCCCGCCACCCTGATTATAAAAATCGTTATAAAAAGGCAGACGCCTTAAAGGAAATAGGAATATTGTGTAATGTTTTCTTTCAGAGGAAGTAGACAGAAAGATAAAAAACATCAATACCCAGTACCAAAGAGAATACAGAAATTATCAGTTATTGAAAAAATCCGGAGCTGGTAAAACTTTCGTTTCGAGAAGTGGTTTGGTTATTCACTATTAAGTTTCTTAAAAGATAAAAACAAGCCAAGACCAAGTGGGAATATAGGCGGATTATCGAATACACAGGTAGATATTTATTTATTATTTTATTTATTAGATATAAAATTTACATATATTTATGCATTATTTATTTACTTATATTTATTCATTATACATCTATCATTTTAATCCTTAAAAATCAGTACTTTTGCTCAATAGATTAACAAAATTTTAACTGCCATGGAACTTGTTATTAGTTATTAATAATTAGAATAATAAATCATTAAATCAATTAAAAAATCATTTTCCCCTAAAAAATCAGTACTTTTGCTCAATAGATTAAACAAAATTTTAACTGCCATGGAACTTGACCTTGCTCAGCACATAAAATATTCAGCAAATTCTTTTCTTATTTCCATAGCTTCTACAGATGATTTTCTTGCAGTCTGTTGTAGATTAAAAAACGACTGTAAAGTTTGTTGATCTTTTCTCCATGCGCCATCTTCTAGTGTACCACTATCAATATGTTCTACATCAAAGCTGTTTGGTGGATTATATTTATTTTTCGACAAGACACACCTTAGATAATTATGCAAACAAATGCATGCCAAAGTCACTTTTTCTACCTTATTCTGGTTGTAACAGCATTGGTTTGCGAAACACTCGAAACCACGAAACACAGACGCTAAAATGCCAAACACATTTTCAACTATTCTTCGAGCACGTGAAATTCGGTAATTGAAGACACGTTTCTATTGACCCCTTATCTTGATGGCCGCTATATGGTTTCATAATGCATGGTTTAAGGGGGAAAGCATCATCTGCGACTAAAACATAAGGACTTTCTTTGTCCCTTCCAAGAAGAACAACACGTTTTTGTGGCAAATTTAGTTTTCCTTCAACCAATAGTTTGTAAAATGGCGTATTTTTAAAAACACCTCCGTCAGAGATTCGTCCTTGACAACCAACGTTTGCATACAGAAAATTATAATTTGCGTCAACAACAGCAAAAAGAACTACACTGAATGTTCCTTTATAGTTAAAAAATTCACTGCCACTGAATGTAGGTGCCTCGATTACAATGTGCTTTTCCGTCCATTGCGCCTATGCAATGTGGAAAGTGCCAAATCTTGTTGAAATCATCGCTAACTTTTTTCCCATTCCTCTTCACTTTTAGGAGTCTGAAATAAAATACAAATTAAATTTAATTGAAAGTTCTTATTATATATTTTTTTTAATATACATTTTTTTAATATATTTTTATGCAGTTTTTAATAACATACATTCTTTACTTTACAGGAAAGTGATGATTCAGACAGTGATGAAGAGGCAAAAGAATCCGAAACAAATGACGATGATACCGCTAGCGTCAGCCAGAGTACAAGTAATATGGGAGAATTACAAGAAAGCTACGAAGATTTGCCAGGCTCAAAAGGAAATTACTGATAAAAACAACACCAAAAGCTTAAAAGCAAAATCTACCACACCAAAGAAAAGAGTTCTAACCACTAGTGAGAAGCAAAATGCAGAAGTTTATGGAATGCTACAAGAAGTATATAAAAAAAATCAGCAAGGAACATCTGTACAAACCCGATGATTTTGATATATTTGGTGAGCTAGTTGCTAGAAAAGTGCGAAAACTTCGTACTCCTTATGCGCAAGCTACTGTGCAGCATTTGATCAATGATCTTCTCTACAAAGCAGAAATAGGAGAATATGACCAACCAAAAAAAACACAGAAACTCAAGAGCAATGACACCGTTCCTTCATTTTCGATCTCCAATTGCAGTTCACACTAGTTCTACAGATACAAACAACCACAATTATATGAGTCCAGATAGCATTCGGTCTTGCGCAAAGTACCCTTAGCGTTGGAACCTACTCAAATCCAGGCGGCATACAACCTTATTCAAACCCACCCAGCGTTCAAACCTACGAGATACTGACTAGTCCGTCTTGCTCATCGAATCAACATACCACCCAGATTGATGAATCCTGGCCAGCTACGCGGATAACAACAAATGAATCAGCTCAGTCATACATGTAATTTTCAGATACATTCCAAAATAAAAGTATTTTTAAAAAAATCAGTTTTATTTTTAACAGCTACCTATTAATAATGTTTAAATTTTACCTTGACATATGTATTTAGGGCACTTATGAGAGCATCGCAGGTTTTCTGGAATTATTACTGATATTGCCTGTTTGGATACTTTTGAAAAGATACATCAGACTCTGGTAATACTCCCCAGTTTGCCAAAAATCTTAAAGTAATCACTAAACGTTCTGTTACACTAATGGGCATTTCGAAAATTTGTATTTTTCTTCTGTATCGAGGGTCCAATGATTTCTATTAGATTTTCAAGATCAGTACTGGTCATTCTTAAAAAGTTTTTGAAGCTGCATCGCATTTCTCCACTAATACCTCTATCGTCTTTTCTTAAATCTTCCAATAGTTCCTCAACATAGTTTTTTTGTCGGTTCTTCAAGCTCGGCCTAACCCAAAAACGTTTTTTCTTTTTTTGGTTTAGGAATAGAAAACCAGCTGCCATAATAAATAATTCATTGTTCCTTTGTAATTCCAAATTTCGAGCTCGCCACATTTTCTATCGGGATCACAAAGTTGACTGATTTTTGTTTTCATAATGTGGACAGCAGTTGACAATTAGTTCCTGTTTTCGAAAACTTTGCAGTTTTGTTGTGTTGCTGATTTTGTTGGAGTTTTTGTTATTGTTGGTTTGGTGTGTGGACCCGGCATAAGACGTCGGACTTTGGATCTGAGTTAGAGATAGGGCAGGTTCAAATCCTATATGTGGCCGTAGAACGTTTTATCAGTACCTTATCAACTCTCCCTCTTATTCTGTTTGATAAGATCCTCGCACAGGCCAGTGGCCCATGAGTACGAGCAAAACAAGGCTTAAAAAGGGGTTGGCCTCGTATTAAAACAATCAACTAAAAGATCCAGTATTCGATAAATTTCCGATAATGGCTAAAATCTTACTAAAAATAAAGGACTCGTCAAGTATACATTACAGATTAATTACCCAATCAAACAGCTTTAAGCCTTAAGAGAAGGAAAGAGTCCATTGAAGATGATTGTTGTGAGAATAATATACATTAGGTTTATAGTTTATAGCTTAGTATTTGGTGACAGTCCTCAGCTTTACAGGGGTTAAATTACGAGTATTTATCGTTATGTATAACAATGAAACACCCAACATCAGTATAAGCAGTACATGTTTTTGCTCAGTTCAAGAAGGGGCAACCCGTCGGGAAAATTATTTACTAAACAACATAAGATTATTTAACTGTTGTGACTGTGAATGTGACTGTGACAGTGCAAGGAGTCTGTATCAGAAATCGTATTGTGACTTTTATTGTGTCACAGAAGTACTATTACTTGGAACTAATACAGGTTATAGGCTAAGACAAAATTCAAAGGGCGTTAAATTATATTTTAATTCAAGGAAATTTTCTTCGAGAAGAGATTCATTACGGAAATGTATCACTATTAGTAATGGACAACGAATTTGTAATAAGTCCTGCCATTCTTAAGTATTGAAAATTGCAGCGTCAATTGCAAATAGTCAATACTACTAATTTATTAACACAATTGAACAATCACAATTTGTTGTGTAAGTTACAATGAAAACACAATTTTTATGGAGGTCAGTGACATATATGTTCACTTGACATGGCTATTCCAGAATAGCCTTCTTGATCAAGTCGTTCCTAATATCGTACCGTACCTGACACAACTAACCATTAACTACCTATTCTGGTAAGAATATAAATACTAAAAAAACATGTTATTCACACCAAACTTTATTTAAATGGTCATGAATGGCAAAATAACGATTACAACCAATCAAAAGAGAACATAGAAATAATAAAAAAAACTAAAATTATAAAATTAAGACATACTTAAACAACTTCTCTAGTTCAGAAAAACCTTTCAACCCAAAAACTAAATATTTAATAAAAAGCGCGCTCGAGAATAGGGTCTTTGAGAGCGACTTGAGCCATATTTAAGAAAGATCTAGGTAACAGCACTACACTAAAATTTGAAACTGTTTAAGCTGTTACTACTTTTTATATTGAACGAAAAAAATAATGTCACACACAGTGTAACTTGTAACCTATATTTTCCCCTATCGTTGTTGTGAACCGGGACGAGGCAGTATTCCAAAACTCACGGACAG
The DNA here is from genome assembly GCF_021130785.1 of Homalodisca vitripennis. Taxonomy (NCBI): domain Eukaryota; kingdom Metazoa; phylum Arthropoda; class Insecta; order Hemiptera; family Cicadellidae; genus Homalodisca; species Homalodisca vitripennis. Next base: position 7,707,258 of record NC_060214.1, on the reverse strand, counting down.
GGACAGGAGGCTGCTTGGTAATATTTTCAGGGGTGTGAACGGTTCCAGCTGCCGGCTATAGAGCCAACTGCCAAGCTTTCGGTGACTGTTAAGCACCAGCGCAACACCGACACTAGCAAAACAATGAATTATCCTTTGTTTCCGACACAACGACTAAAAAGAGACATACATTATTCAGGATGAGACAGAAAAAGGAAACAACCGAATAGAAGAGACATAATTCATCGCGAAGTGGCATTGCGGAACTGGTAGAAAGAACGCATGACGCGCGGATGAGCTACGAGTTGTTCGGAAATTTTTTACCCCCCCCCCCTCTCCCCCTCTGGAAACTCACCCCGCGTCATGTCGGTGTAAATAAATAAAGCGGAGTAAGCCGCGCGAGGGTTTGAGCGATAAATTTGTCAGCCGTTCCTTGAAGGTATTGTTCCGCCGAAATGAAGCCATTTGTATGGGAAGGCTTGAAGCTCGAATCGGGCGACTGATGGCGCTATCTATGGGAAATCAATGCGGACTATTTGTGAGTTAGCGGTGATAGCAGTACACCCACTGAGAGGCGGAGTGAGAAGTTTCGAGACGGAAGTGAATGAGGTAACTGAGTCTGCAAACTTTCGCCCGTTGTAAACTTGAGCGCTGTAAACTGTTACTTTACGTCGCTGTGACACTTAGTATATTAAATCCCAATATTGTGCCCGACATATGGCATATTTATTAGGAAAACAGTAATCAAATTTATAATAAGCTTAGCTGAATTTTAGGAAACGTGTAAACCAAAATTAAATACACCCGAAACACAAATTGATAAACGAAAATTTTTTAAGTATAAAATGATAATTGAAAGTTATAATTCAGTAGAATGTAGAATACATGGCATTTAACAAAATGTTAGAATTTGTGTTTTTATTGTAACAGTACAAAATTAGTATTTTTTTAATAGTTATAAAACCTTAAAATGTACATAAACGTAAAATATCTTAAACAACTACAAAGACTTTGTCCACCAAATCACCGGAATCGTGTGCTTCCAAATTCAGCCACAGAGATCATTGTAAAATATTCATATTTAATATGTTTATTGTGTAATTGTTGAAATTAGTAACTATGGTTATTACACATTCAGCAAAATATCATTCTAAATTCCAAGTTAGTGTGACCTATACATAAAATCTGAAGTATTAGTAAAACGTTCACTGGAGGAAAAAAACTACAGTACACAAGAAATATACTACAACTATAAATGTTCCCTCCGGGTCTGAGATATTTGATCAATATTTTGAATATTCTGAAATCGGCTAAGCTGAAACGAACACTTTAAATGTCAGTGAGCGGCCGGGACATCAACCCATGCAGCAAAAATTCTCCGTTGATAAAGAAGATTTTAACTGAACCAACACTAAATGTCAGTGAGCAGCCGGGACATCAACCCATGCAGCAAAAATTCTCCGTTGATAAAGAAGATTTTAGCTGAACCAACACTAAATGTCAGTGAGCAGCCGGGACATCAACCCATGCAGCAAAAATTCTCCGTTGATAAAGAAGATTTTAACTGAACCAACACTAAATGTCAGTGAGCAGCCGGGACATCAACCCATGCAGCAAAAATTCTCCGTTGATAAAGAAGATTTTAACTGAACCAACACTAAATGTCAGTGAGCAGCCGGGACATCAACCCATGCAGTTGAAATTGTTCGTTGATAAAGATTTTAACTGAACCAACACTAAATGTCAGTGAGCAGCCGGGACATCAACCCATGCAGCAAAAATTCTCCGTTGATAAAGAAGATTTTAACTGAACCAACACTAAATGTCAGTGAGCAGCTGGGACATCAACTCATGCAGCAAAAATTCTCCGTTGACAAAGAAGATTTTAACTGAACCAACACTAAATGTCAGTGAGCAGCCGGGACATCAACCCATGCAGCAAAAATTCTCCGTTGATAAAGAAGATTTTAACTGACACCAACACTAAATGTCAGTGAGCAGCCGGGACATCAACCCATGCAGCAAAAATTCTCCGTTGATAAAGAAGATTTTAACTGACACCAACACTAAATGTCAGTGAGCAGCCGGGACATCAACCCATGCAGCTGAAATTGTCCGTTGATAAAGAAGATTTTAACTGACACCAACACTAAATGTCAGTGAGCAGCCGGGACATCAACCCATGCAGCAAAAATTCTCCGTTGATAAAGAAGATTTTAACTGAACCAACACTAAATGTCAGTGAGCAGCCGGGACATCAACCCATGCAGCAAAAATTCTCCGTTGATAAAGAAGATTTTAACTGACACCAACACTAAATGTCAGTGAGCAGCCGGGACATCAACCCATGCAGCAAAAATTCTCCGTTGATAAAGAAGATTTTAACTGACACCAACACTAAATGTCAGTGAGCAGCCGGGACATCAACCCATGCAGCAAAAATTCTCCGTTGATAAAGAAGATTTTAACTGAACCAACACTAAATGTCAGTGAGCAGCCGGGACATCAACCCATGCAGCAAAAATTCTCCGTTGATAAAGAAGATTTTAACTGACACCAACACTAAATGTCAGTGAGCAGCCGGGACATCAACCCATGCAGCTGAAATTGTCCGTTGATAAAGAAGATTTTAACTGACACCAACACTAAATGTCAGTGAGCAGCCGGGACATCAACCCATGCAGCTGAAATTTTCCGTTGATAAAGAAGATTTTAACTGACACCAACACTCTAAATGTCAGTGAGCGGCTGGGACGTCAACCCATGCAGCTGAAATTATCCGTTGATAAAGAAGATTTTAAACTCACCCTCTAAATCTGTCATCAGGCCCGGACTTCAATGAAAGCACCAGAACTCATATCAATAACATATTACTTGCATGACAAACAATGTTTTCCCCAGTGTAACTTTTCGCTAACTCCCTAAAATTTTGGTAATTTACTGTTTATAACTAATTGTTAAATTCTGTAACAGTTTAGTGGACTCAAGTATTGCCTGTACTTGGGGGGTGGCGGAGGGTAGCTCGCAAATAAAAATGTTGTTAATATTTCTTGTTTTTATTTACAACACTAGTATGGAACTAAAAATGAAATATCTGAGTTTAATGAACTAAAAATTAAAAAAAAAACTAAATATTACTATTATTAGTGTATGCAAAAGTAGGTGAAACTAATATTTTTATACATTCTTGCTGTCTGATTATTGCCAATGGATACATAACAGTTTGTTAAATCGTGTAAATATAACACATATACATTCAAAACCTTTTAATACTTTCTGGAGTCAATATATATATATATATATATATATATATATATATATATATATATATATATATATATATATAAATATATATATATATATATATAAAATGCTAAATTCAAGTAACAGTATTCAGTTGCTCTGAATTTAAAAACTACTAAAAAAAAGTTGTATATCTGACAGATGAAATTGCTGGTGGAACATTCCTAACACAGAGCACGTAATTTAAAACTTTAAATAAACTACTTGATTATGTGTGGTGGTAAATTACACACAACAGATTGCATCTAATTAAAATATGATGTAGGACTAAAACTGTGTGACTAGAGATGTCAAGTTGGGAGGATGCGATTTTTTGTGAGTAGTAAAATCAAGTGTTCACTTATATTGACTTATTTAAAACAAAACCACCTCCAGTGCAAAAATTAAACCGTCAAGTCGAAATAGAGGAATATAAAATCCATTTAACCGCATAAATTTTAATTTATTTACCATATATTTTGATGTTATTGGGTTTTTGATAAAGAAGTAGAAAAGTACTGATGCCCCGATTTCTCAATCAGGAAGAATATGGATACATATATATATATATATATATATATATATATATATATATATATATATGGATATATATGAATTCATATCTATGAAGGAGTTTGGAAGTTCAATACCAGCAGCGTATTACCCTTGGCGCTTGGTCGTCAAAATAGTTCAAGAAAGATTGCTATGTATTTGTGTAGTATTAATGTCACGCCATCGTTACTGTGGATTCTGATTAGGTAAGGCGTCAGTATGACAAAGCATAGTCATTTATCACAGCAGTAGGCTAAAATGTAGTTTTATCATATACATTTGTACCGACTGTTAAAAACCGCCTGAAAGTGATGAAGGAGTTTGGAAGTTCAATACCAGCAGCGTATTACCCTTGGCGCTTGGTCGTCAAAATAGTTCAAGAAAGATTGCTATGTATTTGTGTAGTATTAATGTCACGCCATCGTTACTGTGGATTCTGATTAGGTAAGGCGTCAGTATGACAAAGCATAGTCATTTATCACAGCAGTAGGCTAAAATGTAGTTTTATCATATACATTTGTACCGACTGTTAAAAACCGCCTGAAAGTGATGAAGGAGTTTGGAAGTTCAATGCCAGCAGCGTATTACCCTTGGCGCTTGGTCGTCAAAATAGTTCAAGAAAGATTGCTATGTATTTGTGTAGTATTAAGGTCACGTCATCGTTACTGTGGATTCTGCTTAGGTAAGGCGTCAGTATGACAAAGCATAGTAATTTATCACAGCAGTAAAATGTAGTTTTATCATATACATTTGTACCGACTGTTAAAAACGGCCTGAAAGTGATGAAGGAGTTTGGAAGTTCAATACCAGCAGCGTATTACCCTTGGCGCTTGGTCGTCAAAATAGTTCAAGAAAGATTGCTATGTATTTGTGTAGTATTAAGGTCACGTCATCGTTACTGTGGATTCTGATTAGGTAAGGCGTCAGTATGACAAAGCATAGTAATTTATGACAGCAATAAAATGTAGTTTTTGTGAAGGAGTTTGTAAGTTCAATACCAGCAGCGTACTACCCTTGGCGCTTGGTCGTCAAAATAGTTGAAGAAAGATTGCTATGTATTTGTGTAGTATTAAGGTCACGTCATCGTTACTGTGGATTCTGATTAGGTAAGGCGTCAGTATGACAAAGCATAGTAATTTGTGACAGCAATAAAGTGTAGTTTTATCATATACATTTGTACCGACTGTTAAAAACGGCCTGAAAGTGATGAAGGAGTTTGGAAGTTCAATACCAGCAGCGTATTACCCTTGGCGCTTGGTCGTCAAAATAGTTCAAGAAAGATTGCTATGTATTTGTGTAGTATTAAGGTCACGTCATCGTTACTGTGGATTCTGATTAGGTAAGGCGTCAGTATGACAAAGCATAGTAATTTGTGACAGCAGTAAAATGTAGTTTTATCATATACATTTGTACCGACTGTTAAAAACGGCCTGAAAGTGATGAAGGAGTTTGGAAGTTCAATACCAGCAGCGTATTACCCTTGGCGCTTGGTCGTCAAAATAGTTCAAGAAAGATTGCTATGTATTTGTGTAGTATTAAGGTCACGTCATCGTTACTGTGGATTCTGATTAGGTAAGGCGTCAGTATGACAAAGCATAGTAATTTATCACAGCAGTAAAATGTAGTTTTATCATATACATTTGTACCGACTGTTAAAAACGGCCTGAAAGTGATGAAGGAGTTTGGAAGTTCAATACCAGCAGCGTACTACCCTTGGCGCTTGGTCGTCAAAATAGTTCAAGAAAGATTGCTATGTATTTGTGTAGTATTAAGGTCACGTCATCGTTACTGTGGATTCTGATTAGGTAAGGCGTCAGTATGACAAAGCATAGTAATTTATCACAGCAGTAAAATGTAGTTTTATCATATACATTTGTACCGACTGTTTGAAGTGATGAATACAGCACGTGACTGTGGAAAAGTCAGTATGGAGCAATACCAGCAGCGTACTACCCTTGGCGCTTGGTCGTCAAAATAGTTCAAGAAAGATTGCTATGTATTTGTGTAGTATTAAGGTCACGTCATCGTTACTGTGGATTCTGATTAGGTAAGGCGTCAGTATGACAAAGCACAGTAATTTATCACAGCAGTAAAATGTAGTTTTATCATATGTACCGACTGTTAAAAACGGCCTGAAAGTGATGAAGGAGTTTGGAAGTTCAATACCAGCAGCGTATTACCCTTGGCGCTTGGTCGTCAAAATAGTTCAAGAAAGATTGCTATGTATTTGTGTAGTATTAAGGTCACGTCATCGTTACTGTGGATTCTGATTAGGTAAGGCGTCAGTATGACAAAGCATAGTAATTTATCACAGCAGTAAAATGTAGTTTTATCATATACATTTGTACCGACTGTTAAAAACGGCCTGAAAGTGATGAAGGAGTTTGGAAGTTCAATACCAGCAGCGTATTACCCTTGGCGCTTGGTCGTCAAAATAGTTCAAGAAAGATTGCTATGTATTTGTGTAGTATTAAGGTCACGCCATCGTTACTGTGGATTCTGATTAGGTAAGGCGTCAGTATGACAAAGCATAGTAATTTATCACAGCAGTAAAATGTAGTTTTATCATATACATTTGTACCGACTGTTAAAAACGGCCTGAAAGTGATGAAGGAGTTTGGAAGTTCAATACCAGCAGCGTATTACCCTTGGCGCTTGGTCGTCAAAATAGTTCAAGAAAGATTGCTATGTATTTGTGTAGTATTAAGGTCACGCCATCGTTACTGTGGATTCTGATTAGGTAAGGCGTCAGTATGACAAAGCATAGTAATTTATCACAGCAGTAAAATGTAGTTTTATCATATACATTTGTACCGACTGTTAAAAACGGCCTGAAAGTGATGAAGGAGTTTGGAAGTTCAATACCAGCAGCGTATTACCCTTGGCGCTTGGTCGTCAAAATAGTTCAAGAAAGATTGCTATGTATTTGTGTAGTATTAAGGTCACGCCATCGTTACTGTGGATTCTGATTAGGTAAGGCGTCAGTATGACAAAGCGTAGTAATTTATGACAGCAATAAAATGTAGTTTTATCATATAAATTTGTACCGACTGTTAAAAACGGCCTGAAAGTGATGAAGGAGTTTGGAAGTTCAATACCAGCAGCGTATTACCCTTGGCGCTTGGTCGTCAAAATAGTTCAAGAAAGATTGCTATGTATTTGTGTAGTATTAAGGTCACGCCATCGTTACTGTGGATTCTGATTAGGTAAGGCGTCAGTATGACAAAGCATAGTAATTTATCACAGCAATAAAATGTAGTTTTATCATATACATTTGTACCGACTGTTAAAAACGGCCTGAAAGTGATGAAGGAGTTTGGAAGTTCAATACCAGCAGCGTATTACCCTTGGCGCCTTGTCGTCAAAATAGTTCAAGAAAGATTGCTATGTATTTGTGTAGTATTAAGGTCACGCCATCGTTACTGTGGATTCTGATTAGGTAAGGCGTCAGTATGACAAAGCATAGTAATTTATCACAGCAGTAAAATGTAGTTTTATCATATACATTTGTACCGACTGTTAAAAACGGCCTGAAAGTGATGAAGGAGTTTGGAAGTTCAATACCAGCAGCGTATTACCCTTGGCGCCTTGTCGTCAAAATAGTTCAAGAAAGATTGCTATGTATTTGTGTAGTATTAAGGTCACGCCATCGTTACTGTGGATTCTGATTAGGTAAGGCGTCAGTATGACAAAGCATAGTAATTTATCACAGCAGTAAAATGTAGTTTTATCATATACATTTGTACCGACTGTTAAAAACGGCCTGAAAGTGATGAAGGAGTTTGGAAGTTCAATACCAGCAGCGTATTACCCTTGGCGCTTGGTCGTCAAAATAGTTCAAGAAAGATTGCTATGTATTTGTGTAGTATTAAGGTCACGTCATCGTTACTGTGGATTCTGATTAGGTAAGGCGTCAGTATGACAAAGCATAGTAATTTATCACAGCAGTAAAATGTAGTTTTATCATATACATTTGTACCGACTGTTAAAAACGGCCTGAAAGTGATGAAGGAGTTTGGAAGTTCAATACCAGCAGCGTAGTATTACCCTTGGCGCTTGGTCGTCAAAATAGTTCAAGAAAGATTGCTATGTATTTGTGTAGTATTAAGGTCACGCCATCGTTACTGTGGATTCTGATTAGGTAAGGCGTCAGTATGACAAAGCATAGTAATTTATCACAGCAGTAAAATGTAGTTTTATCATATACATTTGTACCGACTGTTAAAAACGGCCTGAAAGTGATGAAGGAGTTTGGAAGTTCAATACCAGCAGCGTATTACCCTTGGCGCTTGGTCGTCAAAATAGTTCAAGAAAGATTGCTATGTATTTGTGTAGTATTAAGGTCACGCCATCGTTACTGTGGATTCTGATTAGGTAAGGCGTCAGTATGACAAAGCGTAGTAATTTATGACAGCAATAAAATGTAGTTTTATCATATAAATTTGTACCGACTGTTAAAAACGGCCTGAAAGTGATGAAGGAGTTTGGAAGTTCAATACCAGCAGCGTATTACCCTTGGCGCCTTGTCGTCAAAATAGTTCAAGAAAGATTGCTATGTATTTGTGTAGTATTAAGGTCACGCCATCGTTACTGTGGATTCTGATTAGGTAAGGCGTCAGTATGACAAAGCGTAGTAATTTATGACAGCAATAAAATGTAGTTTTATCATATAAATTTGTACCGACTGTTAAAAACGGCCTGAAAGTGATGAAGGAGTTTGGAAGTTCAATACCAGCAGCGTATTACCCTTGGCGCTTGGTCGTCAAAATAGTTCAAGAAAGATTGCTATGTATTTGTGTAGTATTAAGGTCACGTCATCGTTACTGTGGATTCTGATTAGGTAAGGCGTCAGTATGACAAAGCATAGTAATTTATGACAGCAATAAAATGTAGTTTTATCATATAAATTTGTACCGACTGTTAAAAACGGCCTGAAAGTGATGAAGGAGTTTGGAAGTTCAATACCAGCAGCGTATTACCCTTGGCGCTTGGTCGTCAAAATAGTTCAAGAAAGATTGCTATGTATTTGTGTAGTATTAAGGTCACGCCATCGTTACTGTGGATTCTGATTAGGTAAGGCGTCAGTATGACAAAGCATAGTAATTTATCACAGCAATAAAATGTAGTTTTATCATATACATTTGTACCGACTGTTAAAAACGGCCTGAAAGTGATGAAGGAGTTTGGAAGTTCAATACCAGCAGCGTATTACCCTTGGCGCTTGGTCGTCAAAATAGTTCAAGAAAGATTGCTATGTATTTGTGTAGTATTAAGGTCACGCCATCGTTACTGTGGATTCTGATTAGGTAAGGCGTCAGTATGACAAAGCGTAGTAATTTATCACAGCAATAAAATGTAGTTTTATCATATACATTTGTACCGACTGTTAAAAACGGCCTGAAAGTGATGAAGGAGTTTGGAAGTTCAATACCAGCAGCGTATTACCCTTGGCGCTTGGTCGTCAAAATAGTTCAAGAAAGATTGCTATGTATTTGTGTAGTATTAAGGTCACGCCATCGTTACTGTGGATTCTGATTAGGTAAGGCGTCAGTATGACAAAGCATAGTAATTTATCACAGCAATAAAATGTAGTTTTATCATATACATTTGTACCGACTGTTAAAAACGGCCTGAAAGTGATGAAGGAGTTTGGAAGTTCAATACCAGCAGCGTATTACCCTTGGCGCTTGGTCGTCAAAATAGTTCAAGAAAGATTGCTATGTATTTGTGTAGTATTAAGGTCACGCCATCGTTACTGTGGATTCTGATTAGGTAAGGCGTCAGTATGACAAAGCGTAGTAATTTATGACAGCAATAAAATGTAGTTTTATCATATAAATTTGTACCGACTGTTAAAAACGGCCTGAAAGTGATGAAGGAGTTTGGAAGTTCAATACCAGCAGCGTATTACCCTTGGCGCTTGGTCGTCAAAATAGTTCAAGAAAGATTGCTATGTATTTGTGTAGTATTAAGGTCACGCCATCGTTACTGTGGATTCTGATTAGGTAAGGCGTCAGTATGACAAAGCGTAGTAATTTATGACAGCAATAAAATGTAGTTTTATCATATAAATTTGTACCGACTGTTAAAAACGGCCTGAAAGTGATGAAGGAGTTTGGAAGTTCAATACCAGCAGCGTATTACCCTTGGCGCCTTGTCGTCAAAATAGTTCAAGAAAGATTGCTATGTATTTGTGTAGTATTAAGGTCACGCCATCGTTACTGTGGATTCTGATTAGGTAAGGCGTCAGTATGACAAAGCGTAGTAATTTATGACAGCAATAAAATGTAGTTTTATCATATAAATTTGTACCGACTGTTAAAAACGGCCTGAAAGTGATGAAGGAGTTTGGAAGTTCAATACCAGCAGCGTATTACCCTTGGCGCCTTGGTCGTCAAAATAGTTCAAGAAAGATTGCTATGTATTTGTGTAGTATTAAGGTCACGTCATCGTTACTGTGGATTCTGATTAGGTAAGGCGTCAGTATGACAAAGCATAGTAATTTATGACAGCAATAAAATGTAGTTTTATCATATACATTTGTACCGACTGTTAAAAACGGCCTGAAAGTGATGAAGGAGTTTGGAAGTTCAATACCAGCAGCGTATTACCCTTGGCGCTTGGTCGTCAAAATAGTTCAAGAAAGATTGCTATGTATTTGTGTAGTATTAAGGTCACGCCATCGTTACTGTGGATTCTGATTAGGTAAGGCGTCAGTATGACAAAGCGTAGTAATTTATGACAGCAATAAAATGTAGTTTTATCATATAAATTTGTACCGACTGTTAAAAACGGCCTGAAAGTGATGAAGGAGTTTGGAAGTTCAATACCAGCAGCGTATTACCCTTGGCGCCTTGTCGTCAAAATAGTTCAAGAAAGATTGCTATGTATTTGTGTAGTATTAAGGTCACGCCATCGTTACTGTGGATTCTGATTAGGTAAGGCGTCAGTATGACAAAGCGTAGTAATTTATGACAGCAATAAAATGTAGTTTTATCATATAAATTTGTACCGACTGTTAAAAACGGCCTGAAAGTGATGAAGGAGTTTGGAAGTTCAATACCAGCAGCGTATTACCCTTGGCGCTTGGTCGTCAAAATAGTTCAAGAAAGATTGCTATGTATTTGTGTAGTATTAAGGTCACGTCATCGTTACTGTGGATTCTGATTAGGTAAGGCGTCAGTATGACAAAGCGTAGTAATTTATGACAGCAATAAAATGTAGTTTTATCATATAAATTTGTACCGACTGTTAAAAACGGCCTGAAAGTGATGAAGGAGTTTGGAAGTTCAATACCAGCAGCGTACTACCCTTGGCGCTTGGTCGTCAAAATAGTTCAAGAAAGATTGCTATGTATTTGTGTAGTATTAAGGTCACGCCATCGTTACTGTGGATTCTGATTAGGTAAGGCGTCAGTATGACAAAGCATAGTAATTTATGACAGCAATAAAATGTAGTTTTATCATATACATTTGTACCGACTGTTAAAAACGGCCTGAAAGTGATGAAGGAGTTTGGAAGTTCAATACCAGCAGCGTACTACCCTTGGCGCTTGGTCGTCAAAATAGTTCAAGAAAGATTGCTATGTATTTGTGTAGTATTAAGGTCACGCCATCGTTACTGTGGATTCTGATTAGGTAAGGCGTCAGTATGACAAAGCATAGTAATTTATGACAGCAATAAAATGTAGTTTTATCATATAGATTCGTACCGACTGTTAAAAACGGCCTGAAAGTGATGAAGGAGTTTGGAAGTTCAATACCAGCAGCGTACTACCCTTGGCGCCTTGTCGTCAAAATAGTTCAAGAAAGATTGCTATGTATTTGTGTGGTATTAAGGTCACGCCATCGTTACTGTGGATTCTGATTAGGTAAGGCGTCAGTATGACAAAGCATAGTAATTTATGACAGCAATAAAATGTAGTTTTATCATATACATTTGTACCGACTGTTAAAAACCGCCTGAAAGTGATGAAGGAGTTTGGAAGTTCAATACCAGCAGCGTATTACCCTTGGCGCTTGGTCGTCAAAATAGTTCAAGAAAGATTGCTATGTATTTGTGTAGTATTTAGGTCACGTCATCGTGACTGTGGATTCTGATTAGGTAAGGCGTCAGTATGACAAAGCGTAGTAATTTATGACAGCAGTAAAATGTAGTTTTATCATATAAATTTGTACCGACTGTTAAAAACGGCCTGAAAGTGATGTTTCAAAAACTACAGATTGTGTTTTCATTAATGCTGAGTGAGAGTACAGTAAAAAGTTTTAGCACCTCCGCCTCTGTGAGGGCTTTCAACTGGATAACGCCGACCGTATCTATGAACTGTACTGTGTACAGAGTGCGCCATGACATGTGTTGTCGTACCCACATACTGATGCCACTGCTAACTGACAATTTGAAAAATAAGCCAATATGTTTTGGATTCCTGGACTTCCTTTTCCAGTAGGTCTCGAAAATACTCAGCAAAACCTGCGATTTGACTGTCCGGAAATATCAACTCAAACAGTCTAAAACAGCTACCGCAAAATTTTCCATGATCGTCTTTTGAATTTCAATCACTTTCCATGAATTCCAGAAGCATGGCCACCCTGTTATTGACATGGCTTAACATCTAAATATATAAAATATAAGATATATCTTGACAGCCACACAATTGTATACGATATTAACATCCAAGAGATGATCAGGAGGCCCCAGCACATCAACAACCGTTGAAAATGTTAGAAAAGTGGGAGACATGGTTTTGAACGATCACCATATTACAATCAGAGAAGTCACTGATGTCGGCATATCAATTGTCTCATACCATGAAATTTTTTCAAATGTTTTGGGTATGAAACAAGTGACAGCAATATTGTTTCAAGAGCGGCGAATGGACGTTGCTCACGAGTCTCTAAATGAAGTAAAAGACAATGCAAAATTACTTAAACGTATTACAACAGGTGAAAAAGCAAGGGTGAATGGATATAACCTCAAAACTCAATCCTTGCCTAACGCTCTATCATTCCAGTGAAGGCATTCTGAATCGCCAAGACAAAAAAAAAAAAAAAAAAAAAAAAAAAAAAAAAAAAAAAAAAATAACGCTCAACAAGTGCAGTCAAACATGAAGGTTACGTTTATGTTAACTGTTTTCTTCGATTTTAATGGTATAGTGGCAACATTAATTCTTGCCACAATGTCAAACGGTCAATAAGGAGTACTAACTGCAAGTTCAAAGTCTTTTGAGTAAAGAAATCTGAAAAAAAACACCCGGATTTGTAACAAAACAATTCATGTATTTTGCACCATGACAATGCACCTACTCACTCATTGTTTGTTCGTGAACTTTTGGCCAAAAAAAGTACTGTAATGATGACCCAGCCTCCATATTCTCCACACATGGCTCCATGCGACATTTTTATTTCAAAAAATAAAGAGAACCTTTTGCATTACAAGTATAGATGGCATGAAAAGTGCAGCATTAAAAGGGCTGAAGGCTATCCAAAAGATCGAGTTTGAGAAGTGTTTTGAGAATTGGAGGAAGCGCTGACACAAGTGCATAATATGGAAACTAATATGAAGGTGACAACATTAATGTAGACAAATAATAAATATTTTTTTCAAAATACTAAATTTCTCCATTGCCTTTTGAACATATAGCTAGTAATTACCTCAAAAAACGGATGTTAACATTCTATCATATAATTAATTTTGAAGCTCGAACTTAACAAATCCTGTCAAAACAATATGAATTGGTTTCATTTCTTCACAATTTTGTTTTACAAAGTTTCAGGTAATCTTCACTGATAAAGTGTATTTGGATGTGTCCTACTTTCAACAAAGTAAACATTATTGTTAAACATGAAAAATAAGAGTGCAAAATATCTACTAGGGTGGTGTAGAAATGTATTATGGCGATAAAAATAACAACAATTTAAGGCAGTGAATCTTAGACTTAAAATCATTATAAGTAATGGTAACTATGGAATGATTACGTATACGATTATGATAATCTAACTTTAAAATCATGATAATTAATGATAACTATGGAATGTTTACCTAAAAGATTATGATATTATGGAATGATTAAGTTTAAAATCACGACAATTAATGATAACTATGGATTAATTACCCAGAAGATTATGATAATTATGGATAAGTTAAGTTTAAAGTCATGATTATTAATGATAAATATGTAATATTTACCTAGAAGACTATGATAATATTATGGGATGATTAAATTTAAAATCACGATAATTAACGATAACTATGGAATGATTACTTATAATATAATGATAATAATTATGAGATGATTAATTTTAAAATCATGATAATGATAAGTAATAAAATTAATGATAAGTATGGAATGTTTACATAGAAGATCATGGTAATGATTGGATAATTAAGTTTTTTTGATAAAACTGGTCTGAATTGAATTAGTCAGCATTCAATGTACTCATTTGTTCGTATCCCATTACAATGTTATTGTGACACATGCCAGTCAAAAACTGACACAACGGGGTATCGAAATATCAGACAGAACCTAATAACCTTGTTACCGCACTGACGGACAGATGGTTTGACCTTTGACGTTTTGACCTTATTATTGTAAAAGGTTTTCTTGGTCCAAGAGCAAGCCATGTACCAAGCGTCTACTCTCTAGGGCCTTTCTACCAAGAGTTATCGAACAGACAAACTTACCTTTGGCATTTGTTCCCAAAATCAATAAGGATCATCCTTGGATCAAAAGGAACTCAGATAGCTCGTTTCAAGTTTCTAGAATCGTTTTATCAACAGTCATCGCACAGTTGGACAGACACGGATTACTTTTTTGGTATTTTGACCTTAGTATTACAAAGGTTCTCCTTGGTCCAAGATCAACCCAAATGAAATCAAATTAGTTTTTTATTGCCGGAACATTATAAAACGCATGGAAAATGTCAGTTTTGCTTTTTACTTGCTAAAATGTTTGTCAAACACACCACAAGAAATCTCATTCAAACATACAATTTTGCAAACGTACCTACATCCATTCATTCACCAATCATTCCCACTTCCAACGACGAATTTTCTCAGTCTTTTTAATTGGTGGCCTCCCAATCATAAGTGAAAAACTCGTCAACATTATAAAATGTTTGTGACACTAAAAAACGTTTCAAACGAGTCTTTAACTCTTTGAGCGTTGGAATGTTTTTAATCGAATCTGGTAACTTATTGACGAAATGAACACCTGCCTGTGAAGGCAAGCGTTCATAAACCACCGTTCTGTGTCTCTACCAGTTCGGTAGTTATCTCTGCCTCTAGCATACACATGTATGTCTCGGCCATTCGTCATGGCACATTTAGACATACAAAACAGAGTTGTTTCCAAGATGTAGAGACTGGGCAGCGTCAACAGTTGCAAATTTTTGAAGGCTTCCTTGCACGATTCTCTAAATTTCAGCTTAGCGATAATGCGGATCGCTTGTTTTTGCAGCTTGAACACTCTCAGGAATTGATTGTTTGCACAAGCTCCCCACAACACTAGCCCGTAAGTGAGGTGAAGGTAAATCAAGCCATAATACGCCATCACCAGAACCTGACTCGGGCAGTATTTGGCTAGAGACCTCAAAACATAAATGCCTGAGGTCAGATTGGAGCAAACGTGGTCGATGTGATCATTCCAAGTCAACCCTCGATCTAGGTATATTCTCAGGAATTTCGAACAATATACTTCTTCCAGCATGGTGTCAGCCAACATAACGGCTGGCTCATCATGACTATCTACTGATCGTAAAGCAAAATTTATAAGCAAAGCAAAGGTAAAGCAAATACCAAGTTTCAAGTCTTTAGAGCCTTTCTATCAAGAGCTATCGAGCATATAACGAGACGACTTCAATAAGACTCTGTCGAGTTCTTGATAATAATGGGAGAAACGGATTATTAGGAACACGAAAATTGGAGACGACATAAAGAATTTAGTACAAAAATGTAAATCTTCCGTTAAATTTACAACTGTTTTACAGCTACGCAATAGAGGTGTAGTGTTACAAAAATATATACTCGTGATACTGATCAAATTTCAAAAACTATTTACTAAAGTTTCACGGAAATAGTTTTTGGAGCAAAATTGTGTACACAACAAGCGCCAAAACGTGCCTTTCCAGTTTCCAGATTTTCCTAAAATTTGTACCTAATCTTACTTCAATCTGGAGCGTAATGAATACCAAAACGCAACAGTTACGTAAACTACAGGAATATGACTGAATTGCATAGTTGCTCCGTTAATGATTCGGTTCCGAATTATTGGCTGAGCCTTAGTGAAGTCACTCTAGAAACGCTGTTATAGAAACTCACTTATAGACTTAAAGTTTTTCAAGAAGCTTCATTTCTTTACAAGCAACAGTTCCATGATAATGCATTTGACTCTATGGGATTTAGCTGAGCGTTAATTTTGCATTGATCTTGTGGGTAACCATAACTTCAAGGAGCAAATTTAAGAACGAATATATTTGTAAACAAAATGAATACAATCATACGACATTGTAATATATGTATCTATAAACGTGAAATTAGCATGCAACTTCAGTGTCACCTGTTACAGGCCATGTATGTGGCGTACTCCTACATTGCGTAATTCAGTCGTAAATACGAAGAAAATCCATTTAAACAAATATGCTTTGTAAGAAATGAGGTAAATGAATAGGCAGGTCTGTCAAGTAGGTTTATTCATAAATATACCTGCAATTTGGAATATAATTTTATAGACTTCTATTGTCTACTTTGTAATAAACAAGATTTTATTTACATATTAATACTAGTAATAATGTATACCAATCAGAGAGTTGTTTAAACAAGTTAAACATTTTGCGTGGTTCTTGACTAAATTAACGTAGCCAGGAAGGACAGAGAGTAAGCACCCATTTTGTTCCTTAAAACGACCCTTCGGCAGTACATGTCAGTAATACCGAATTATTGAGATAATAATAATAATAATCGTTTACTAAAAAAGTAATTGAAGAAATTGAAAATTGGGGGGGGAGCGTCCGGACCTCTTAAACTCCTCGCTGGCTACGTCCTTGAACTCAGACTAAAAAAAAACATATTTTAGAAAAATCTCACATACTAACTGGACAATATCTTGAGCAATATCCAGTGGTGTATAAAGGTGAAAATTTGCAAATGGGTTTTGACCTTATACCCTCGAAAACATAATAAAACAAGTTGATAAAATTCCACAGGCGCAGAAAGAACCCTCGTTTCCCCGAAAGAAGTTCTTGACTGTTTATATCCATCCTTTTTCCATTCGTAAAGTAGCTAAGATGGGAAGGGTTGATCCGATGTGAATTTTGAGTTCAGCTCCAGTTCATCTTCCTCTTAGTGCAGCCTCTAGAATGTGGCTGTCACAGACTAGACTCCTTGATTCTGGAGTCATGTTTTTCCGAAGAGATAAAAAAAAGGTCAGCAACGAAGAGGCTCAAAATGAACTCTTTACATTGTTTCGTCTTGAGAGACACCTATAAATAGGTGAAGTGACAGTCTCATTGTCTCATCAGGTGCACTTGTCTCATGCACGTTTAGTAAAATAGTGGGAGATGCCCCTTTTCGAGATATAATTATTACGCAACTAACGGTTTATAAAATTTGGTACATTTTTATTTGTCATTCAGAAAAAAATATTTTTACTCCATCATTGAAATAATCCAAAAGTACACACTTTACAGGTAATAAAAAACTAAAAAGAACTTGGATGCGAATTAATTATAAATTTAAAAGACAGTGGTTGGTTGCACTGCAGTCAGCTTTTAATCCATTTTAGGCAATGATTATAAAATAGGCAATATAGTTCTGTAGTGCAGACACTTATGGGGTTTTTTTGCGTCATACGACCTCATTTCTTTTAACGTTTTCTACGTTTTAAGAAGGTTAGGTCAGGTCAGGTAAGGTAAGGTTAGGTTAAGTTAGGTACAACATGGCACTGCGACTGGGTAAACGGACTGTAGGTCCACGTCATAAAACTGCCGGAAGCATTTCTTACCTACTTCTTAAGGGGTGGACAGTAGGTCCACGGTCCCGGCCTGGGACCCACTGTCCGACTCACGGGTTTCTTTTGACGAGGGGTTGATAAGGGATCGTCGTACTCACACTGCAGCACTTGAATGGATGTTTCGAGATCTAAACTCTATATCTGCTAAATAATTTTCAGTACACTACATAAGACAGCTGCAAAAAGAATGAAACGGAATTATATACATAAAATAAAGTCAGGTTAGTTACGACATTTCTAACTTAAGAATGTCTGTAACGATTATAGTGCCTACTGGTATATACAGTATTATACAAACGATGGTCCAATATAAGGAATAACTAATACAAACTTACTGTAGATGTTTATGATTCATTAGGACAATGCCAACCAAATTAATCAGAAAGTAATATAATGTTATATGGAATTCGTTAAGATATAATCCCTATTAGTAATCCACTTCATATGCGATAGCTTGAGTAAACTGTTGTTAATATTTGCTCATTTAGCAATACGCTGTGCGAATGTACTGGAAGCATCACTGACCAAAATAAAGAATAAGTGCAGGTAGAAAAACTAATGCACGGCCAGGTCAGTTTTGAAAAGTAGGACAGTTAGTCCACGCCGACACCTGTGAAAAGTGACGTCAGCCACCCTCGTCAAACTAGGCGTGGACCTACAGTCCTACAATCCTGCGACTGCATAGGTAGACCGGGACCTGCGCCAATACCAGATAAAACCGGATTTTGCGATAAGATAAGGAACAATGATTACTGCTTACCTACTTTCATGTATCGTTGTAATATAGGTCTAAAAATGTGTTCATAGCATTAATGCATCAGAGAAACACTCTTATTAAACGTAGGAAACGTTTAAAGAAATGATGTAGTACAACGCAAAGGACCCCACTTAAAGTAGTTAAAAGTAGAATTTTTCTGAATTTTTGTAAATATTTGTGACAGTAGTAGCAAATTTGGCCTAGTTGTAGTGTTAAACTAGTATAAAATATTTCTTGTATATACATGTAAAATTTAAAAATTGTGCAATACATCAAACTTAGAAACAATTTATATTTCTAGGATTTTACGTAATTTTTATCATAGCTCTAGTATAATTTTTGTCAGGAGGTGTTCTCCCACCACTTGCTGCTTCAAAATACTTGACCAATGAATAAGGGTTATTACACTAAGATTACAAAATATCATTTACATTGTGCAATCTAGGTGAAGAGGTATTCTGCACAATATACTTTCGGGTCTTTTTCGTTTAAGGGCCAGCACAAAAGACCCTAGTTTGCCTATTCAAAACTCAGATCACGCGATGCTTGCCCGCTGCTTGCTCTTTTAGGAAAAAAATTAACTCGAGCTTGCATGAAAAGTCCAAGCCCAGATCAACTCACCACGCTTTATTGAACAAAAAAACTAAGTATAACTCACAGAAAACTAACGCAGGTTTCATTACAGGCAAAAAATAAGCGGCGCGCGTTTATCACTGATAAGATAAGACGAGTTTATACTAAAAGTAGTACCTGGACTAATGCCCTACGAACTAATAACACAAAAAAAAAAAAAAAAAAAAAAAAAAAAAACAATTAAATGCACTGTCAGTTAGGTATAGTATGTTTCTAAGGTGCTGGCCCTTAAACGAAAAAGACCCTACTTTTCTATTGTCAATTGACTGACAAATAACTAATTCCAAAAGCTGTTTCGGTTACAGAAATGCAAATTTATTGCGTGGATGAGAGCGCTCTGGATTGCTAGGGATAGGGACTGCGTACGCTGTACCAATCACCGCCGTGCTTGTAAAGTACGGTACATGTAAGTGTCTTGTGCTCCATAAACTTGCGAGAGCGGCTAAGTACCAGGGCCTCAGTTATCGAGCTGGTGGGACGGGGCCGGGGCCGGGGCCCGCCTCGCCTGTCAGCTGTATATCCTGCGAAAAAAATACGGTACCTTATGTCCTGGAAGGTCCTGCCCCGATAGTCAACAGGCCGGCGGACAATCGTCTTGTAAATATGGAGCGATTTACGCGCTGGAAGGAGATAAGCGGGTTCTGGAGGGAGAAAAAAAATTTGCAGGATCTGTGGCTGGTGGTTTTTGCCATCCACAGTCTTATCGTGTTGTAATTGGTTCATTAATACTGTGTCTAATTGGGGCATTGAAGATTGTAAAGTCTAATGACAAGTGAAGCTTTTTTGCTACTTTTTCCTTTAAAAAGAAACTTGAAACATTTCAATTCTTCAAATTCGTACTTTCTCCCAGTTTTCAACCGCTTTGCAATGCTTCAAAAAGATTAAAGGTGGTTCTTCAGTACCCATAAGGTAGATTAGTTGTTACAAGTAATCGTACTCAACTACAGTCTTATCGTGTTATAGGCTAATTGGTTCATTAATACTGTGTTTAATTGGAGTTTTGAAGATTGTAAAGTCTAATGACAAGTGAAGCTTTATTGCTACTTTTTCCTTTAAAAAGACTCTTGAAACATTTAAATTCTGTAAATGCCTTTTCCCAGTTTTTGACCGCTTTGCGATACTAAAATAAATAAAGGCGACTCCTTCAGTAACCATAAGGTTTTTGTTACAAGTGTTCGTACTCAACTATAGTCTTATCGTGTTATAATTGATTCATTAATGGAGTTTTGAAGATTGTGAAGTCTAATGACCAGTGGAGGTTTTTTGCTACTTTTTCCTTTTAAAGAAACTTGAAATATTTCAATTCCTTAAATGCGTACGTTTTCCTAGTTTTCAGCCATTTTGCAATACAAAAAAAAGTAATTAAAGGTGACTACATTTAGCAACCATAAAGTAGATTAGTTGCTACAATTATTCGTACTCAACTACAAGTAATTTGGAATTTTCGCTACAAAATGCGGTTGTGGAAAATCTCACAATTTTATTTCAAATAACCCGCTGGATTTTATCACTTGACCAAACAACCATTTTTTATAGACGAACCACAACAATTATTGCAGTCCAGTTTGATTCAAAAAGCCTAGTGAGTGACGAAAGAGTATTTCAAGTTGTCCCTCGCTAATATAGCCAGTACAGCAAGAGCGCGTTATGTTCGCACCTCGAGGGAAGATTACCTGAGGGATTTATCCCACATCGGTGTCCTGATTATGAGGGAATCAGCCGGTGTTAGCTGTAGGCCGTACAGGCGCTATCGGTCCCGTAAACATGCCAGCCGCGACCCCGTGTTATTCAAATAATGCCACCTTGTTTTATCACAGTTAAATACAACGCGAGTCAAGATTGAGGACGTCGCTGACTTGATGTGGAATTCGCTTTCATTAAGGTTTGGCCAATGTTCCTTGGACATCCTCTTGTATGGATGACAATTATTCATATCAGTCAGTAATAGTAAGGACCAACAGTTGCCATATTTATGTATATACAACAATTACTTAACACTTAGTTCTAGGATTATTATCAGCATTTTTCTTCAGATTGATGTCAAATCTCACAACAATGATGGCAAGAAAGGATTTTGTGGTTTAGGATTTAACACCTGATGAAGAGGGGAGACACAAATCCTCGAAACGTCATGTCAGTAATTCTGATATTCTTTGTTTAAAGTTCGTTATTGACGATAGAAGGTTTGACAAGATAACAGGATTTCGGACTTTTGCCACCGTTATATGTTACAAAAGGTATAAGAACGTTTCGAGGATTGGAATCTATCCTCTTCGTCAGGTGGAGGAGATATACCTGACGAAGAGAATAGATTCCAATCCTCGAAACGCTGTGTTACACCTTTTACGATGGCATAAGTCGGAAATCCTGTTATCCTGTCAATTCTGACATACCTTCATGTCACCCATCGTAACAATGACATTTAACCAGAGTTCTCTTGCATTGACAAAACAATTGATAAAATGAAATTAAGCTGATGTTGGTGTATTTTTAACTGCTATACGATGATGGTTACCAAGCATATTGGTAATGGTAACTGATTTCAGTCCTTGGAGACCACGACGTGCACTTTTGACTGAGTATTTTAAGTGATCACTTAACTAAGCTTGTTACTAAGTCATTTGTTCAAAATTAACTGATTATTTTTGAGGTTAGTATTTTCGTTACGTTACCAGCAACATAAAAGGAACAAATTATGAGAAGGATAAACACTTGAGAGTGAAGGAATCCAAAACCTTTTTTTTAACAAATAATCCAACTTTAAAATTAATTAATTGATTAGCAGTATGTGGTCACGCGTAGCTCATACAGCTTTGGTGGTAATTGTTACAAACTTAGTTGTATGTTACAAACTCATATTTCGTGGAAGTGCCACGATTCTTTTCTTCTTCTTCTTCGGCTATGGCCGCTAGTTCGGTATACAACCGAAAGGAGCGCTAGTAACGCTACCTTATTTATGATTAGCTGAAGGTGTCAAAGTTTAATCCGTATATTTCTCATGATGGAACTGCACTAGTATGGTGTAGGCTATTCAGTTATCAGATTCTTATTTGATGCGTTTTAATTCACTTTTTTATGTTACAAATGAAAGTGCAAACGTGAACGTTTTAACATTTGTAGCGAAATATAGATAAACCAAAGTTTGTACAGTTTATAGTAGAAGAAGTGCAGTATACCATTGATAAATTTGGGATTGTCGCCTTGTGGTAGGTGGCGGAAACTAGAACCTCGCGTTCCGGTGATCTGGATGGGTGGGTGCGGGGGAGGTTAACATAACCCAAAAATCAAATTTTCGCACAGTCTTTTAACATAAAATTTCCACACTGTATTTTTTTCTTTTTTACTCAATGCGAAATTTCAGTGAAACGAATAAGTCGGCAGGATAATCTTTATATATATATATATATATAGGCTATATATATATATATTTCTTGTGTTCTTGTGTATGTGACTGAACTCCTCCTAAACGACTGGACCGATTTTGATGAAATTATTGTGTGTTTTCAATGGAATTCGAGAATGGTTTAGATTCACAATTTGGTCCACTGGAAAATTTTTTTTTTTTTATTAATTTTTCATTTGTAAGTAGTTGTTGATTTTGTAATGTTTTACATTGGATCCGGCAGACTGCACTACGACACGTAATACAAAGTGAATTGATACTTAACAGCTGTTAATACTTTCAGCTGAAGTTCATCAAAGAGGCAGAAACATTGGTTTATATTTAAAATTTAGAAAATTATTATTTTTTAAAGTGCTTAATTAGTAGTATAATGCAGATTGTATAGAAGAAGTTATTGCCTAACTTTAAATTTAGATTGCACCAATGATCAATAAACTATCTAATGCAATGAAAATACTATTACACGCCGTGTAAACATTTGAATTTGACGACATGTGGAAAGTGACAGAACTAGGTCCTACGATTCCGGTGAGCTAGGAACGGTATGGACTTTCAACTATATATTTTATTACCACTGTATGACTAGTTACAAGTGTCTGTGTCACTATTCAATGTGATCTATTCATACCGTCTAGCTGTCAAGGACTTGCAATGGCCAGTACACATTGCAGTATTATACCAAACACACATGAGTGACAACGCGGACATATGTGATCACTCCATCAGTCACCTGTCCGCCTCGACAGTGACGTACTGTTGACAATTCACACCTCTCTTTGTCAAGCCGTGAACCTGTCAACTCCGCGCTGACAGACGAGCGCGCCGCGCGAACATTCCGGCTGCTTTTTGATGTGATTAAGAGCCCATCGTATTTTTGTGAGTGTTGGCTCTTTGGATATCTCGAACAATGATGTAACGCGTAAGGATAATTTTGTTGTGAATTTATAAATAAAGGATGGAGACGTAAGATAATTGATAAAAATATACGATCCTTATTTTGCCTGCATTCACCAGTAGCGGATTTAAGAGGGGGGCGTTACAAAGGTCATTACCCCCCCCCCAAACATTTAAAACTTGTTGGGGGGGGAATTTTGTAAATATCGTAAATTTGTAAAAAAGCAAATTTTAGACTATAAAATGCGTTAAATTTTTTTTACGATCCAGGCCTTTCCCCTCCCCCCGGGTGACCCCACCCCAAATTGTATGCTGAACCCGCTTCTGATCTTCACCGTAGCTTACGATTAAGACTGCCGCTCTATAACCTAAAGGTCACAGGTTCGATTCCTGGGAAGGTCAATGATAATTTGCAAATGGGTTTGGATATATTCCCTCAAAGAAGTTCGATGTCATCAATTAACACGGCATTGGCGTAGAAAGAGCTTCCTCAAAATAAAAACTAGACATCGTTCTTTTTCTCTGTATTATGTTGGAAAAAAATCACGATGATCTTATATTATATGTGTAATTTCCTATGAAAGTAAACTAACAAAAATGAATAATACATGCCCTCCTCCAACACCTATTATGCAACCTGGGTTGTGGCAGGACTTGTTGGGTTTAAATACAGCATAACAGCTGTCAACAGTAACCTGATACTGTAAAGTGAAAGTGAAAATTCTTGTTTCATATTCATCATTCTCAGACATAATTCCTTTACATTCTATAACCACATTATTTGCTGGAAATGTTGTTTGTATTGCTATAAACCCACTACACGTCTACATAAATTTAGAATGAAGATTTATAATGAAAATAATGCGTAGACTACATTTTAATTTGCCCCATTATGTTTCTCAGTTTAATTCGATGGTGAACCTTCAATATCTGATTATTAAAAACTCTGTAAGATATTTTATAAATTGTTTATTGCAATGTAGTGGAAATTGTAATATTTTTAAAATCGAATTTTTTTATTATAACACCATATGTATATGATGTTTTAATTCATGTATATTAATTTATAACTTAAGTTTATAGCATTTTAAAACTGAAATATGACTCGTGAAAACTAAATTTTTCTATTCGTGGATTACATTAAAAAATGACACGTTAAAAATTTAATTTAGAACATAAATTATTACCTCTATTCAAATTTATATACGTATTCTTTAAACGTGATATTCTTATTTTCGGTTATTTTATTGTTTGCTCGGTTTCATATGTACACATTTTCATTTCAAATGTCTTATGAATGTAAAAAGAGGGAACAAACCAAACATAATTGCACCATTTTAAACCGAACGTTTGTCTTCTCTACTGGCACCTCATTAATAAGGTGTTGTTTTGCGAGAGTGGACAGACTGGAGGGGGGTGAGAGGGGGGTCGAAAATGTGTCTTGTGGACCACCTTGATTCATGGGCAATAAAGAAACCGTCCATTGTCTTCGCTCCGGGTGTCCTGATAACGGCTGATAAACGCCGATAAGAGGCGATAAACTCTGATAAGAGACAGGTGTTGTTTCTAGCGCACAGAGCTGCGAGGCGAGGTGTCCTCGTTTCACCGAAGGCAGCTGCGCAAAACTGGTACAAGTAGCGAACTGAGATGATCAATACCTTCTGGTGATGATGCTCTGGTCATTATTTATTATTGTTTTACTATACTTGTCATGTGACTTTAAAAGACATCATGGAATTCAAAAGACTTTGGTGTATTTATGACCGTCTCATTTTGACGGACTGTTAATATACTCGTACTTGGGGTTGCTTGCTTATGGTCTTGTATTAAGAAAGTGCGGAAGAGTTTTGTTGCTTGCGATAGACAGGGTGCTTAAGCGAGAAAATGTTTATGTATGTAATTGTAACTTGCGGGACATGTTGGTGATGAAGAATTTTCTGTGAGGTATAGTTATATCACCAATGAAAAGAGCCACGAAATCGTAGTTCCATGTTTTTGATTTTCATATTCCATTGTGTTTGATGATCTGTAGCATCAAAAACAGCCTATCTGTGTGTTTATCAATTTCTCCCCCCCCTCTCTCTCTAGAAGCTTTTACATGATGGCCTTTCAGGACTCATCACTTACATCACTCCTTTTTTATACCTTCATGATTGCCAACCTTATTGTATCTCTTCAGACGAACATGACTCCAGATTCCAGGAGTCAAGTATGTGGCAGTGTAAGATTCCAGACGCTGCACTAAGAGGAAGGTGGACTGGAGCTATACTCAATATCCACAATAGAGATGTGCAAACTTTTTTTATAAATAAACGGTTAACTGGTGCAACACTCTTGAAGGTTCGTACTACTCATCGTTTAGTGGTTAGTTCGAAAGCCGATATCCTAATTGTAATATACGTAAGAATAAAACCTATGTTTTCGTGAAATTTGTGAATTAGAGAAGTAAACCGATTTGTAGATGCCCTAGATTTGGTTCGGAACAAAATAAGAGAATACTGAAGGGTTGAAAATACCGAACAACAATTTACAGTTAATTTGTGTCACGCATACACATAAAAAAATCTTCAGACACTTTACAAGAGTTAAATCTGCGTCATGCAACTAGACAGAAACTAACGAATGGCTAAAAATAGCGCCTTTCAGCTTTCTTATCTCGTTGTTATCAGCGGCGCTGATAAGTTACTGTTTAGCGTAAAACGTTGGCTGTAAGAGCGAAAAGGTAAATAAACAGCATCCTTTATCATTTGGTATTTACTATTTATGCCATTATTTTTAGGAATAAGGGGCCAACCCAAGTCCTAATTTAAGTTTAAAATGATAGTAGGCTAGCATGTATAACCCATATACATAACATTGAGCAGGCAATGCTAGTTAACATATTGTTGTAGTAGTGGAACACCGATACTAACTACATGGGTTTATACTTATACAGTGTATATTATAATAGTTATAAAACAAAGATAGGTAAATTAAATAAGTAAGGGTGCAAAGTGACAGACTATCCTCGAAATTGCTCAACATAACCTGTTGACAACCGTTGACAGAAGTCGGAGCGCCTCTGAAAATAAATCATCACGACGAAAAAGAACAATATGGGATGCATGAGGTGTTAATTTTTATCAGGCAACAGGTGAAGTGAAGTAGGGTGACAGGTGTATCTGTGAAACAAATGAGACAGACGTAGTGAGTGAGATACATGGTGAGTGAAGTGTTATGATTTTGTCACAGTCACACGTCACGGCTGTCTGTCCACGTCAGCTGTTCGGCGGACACCGTGAATTGATAACCAGGTGTGCCAACTCTTGAACATTGTTTTATGGCGCGGCGCGCTGTCATATGTCAACCAATGTATAATATCCGTGGAGGCGCTTTTGTTGGCGTTATTAACTGGTTTTTTGGCTTGACATAAACAACGGATGTAGCAGAATGAAATGCCGTTTTTAACTCTGTGAAGATGTGAGAAATTATCCCCCTTTCCATACCGAATCTAGTATTTACTGTTCCTCCGAACATGAAAACCATCCAATGTTACAAAAAATTGTTTTCAAAATTAATATTTTATTTTCACTCTACTATCAAACTGTTTAAGCATTATTAGTGTAAATTAGTAGAGGTAGAGGCTTTCGATTAAATGGCCAAAAAATTTGTGAAATTTTTAATTTGATTGGAAATTAGATGGAAAGTACTCAATACAGTTGGGTGGAGCTATTAGTTCAGTTTATAGTAGTTTATCACAAGGACGTAGCCAGCGATGGGGGTCCAAGGGGCCCGGACCCCCCAAAATTTTAAAATTTTTCCAATTTTTTTAGTAAACAATTAATTATTATTATTTAAATAATTCAGTATTACTGACATGTACTGCTGAAAGATCGTTCTCAACAAAGAAACGGTTCAAGAACTTTGTAAGAAACAAAATGGGGCCTTACTCTTTCTCCACTACGGGAATATATAAGTTGTATGGACCCCCTTCCCCAAAAATAGTTTCCTGGCTACGTTCTTGTTAATCAACACAAATCACATTTTAAGGCCATATATTTGGTGTTTTAGTTAAACAAGCTAGAATAAAAAGGAAATTTTATTTACTTCCATAAGAATCGAATACGAGATCTCTCGGTTGCAGATGCGTAGCTTTGACTTTAAAATAAGATCCAATGGACCTTAAGTCCATTGTGACAGAAATCTTGCTCGAGGACGTTAGTTTTTTTCGGCGACGTGTAGATCGCGTTACTGTACATGTTTTTTACAGTTGTCTATTTTAAATTTCTAGTAAACCATCGCATTCTTATGAATTAAATTGAAAATTGTTATAGCTTTGATTATTGTCAGTGTTTACTCAATAAAACACATGTAATAAGTTTCTGTAATTTATTTACTATCCCTGTTGCTTTCGTTTTCTCTAGATCGCCTGCAGCCACGTTTGACCTGGCGATATATGTTAGTATTGGAAAACAACATCTTTTCATAGATTGTTTAGTAATGAAAGCTCGTTGATTACTAAAAGGTTTAACATACAAATGAATGAAATTTAAGGATTACACCTGAAATGATTTCAATACTAAAATATTTTGATAACAAATATTGGCTTAGCGTTAGCGAAGCCTATTTACTCGAGGAGCAGGCAAATTCATTTCTGATGTCTGTACGATATCTCAAAATCGAACAATCTATAGACTTGTAATTTTGCATGAAGCTTCTATCTATAAAGGCGACTCTGCGTTCGATGATGGTGCATGTCACTCCATGGGATATGGCTGAGCGTTACTTTGGTCTTATGGTTAACCATGGTGGTAACTTGAAAATAGCAGAATAAACAAACTTGTAAACATAATGAGTATACTCATATGAGATTTTAGTATGTGGCTCATTACACAAAAAATGTAGTCTAACTACCCCAACACAAATAAAATAATCTTTTGGTGACTATGTGTGTAGCATACATTGAAAACAAAAATGTGTAGACTTTAATTATTTAAATACTGCTACGAAACCCAACTTAATGAATACATTTTTAATGTAGCAACATATCTCGTGGGAAAGTTCATATTATGTGGATATTAAATTTTGCATGACAGTTATTTTTACATACAGAATGAGTTCTTTCATTTTGAATGTCCAGCCATGGCTTAGAGCCATTGAAGGCTGAAAAAATGTCTCTTTTGTCTACCGAGGGGAAGTAAAATTATATTTTATGTATGATTGTCCATCTGCTAGTAGGCATTCTCTAGAGTGAAATGAGCTTTCGAAGCCCGTTCCGTGAAAACTATTATGATTGATGAGGATATCACTTTAACAAAACAGTTTTTCACACACACTGGCAGGTATGTGGCAACTTGACCTTGAAAGGTCAGTTCGCCAGACGGCCGATGTCGCGCGCAGGGGTCTCCTCTAACGGCTGGACAAGCAGCTTTATGCCCCCGTCTACCGTAATCTGGGCGTTAAGTGGAAACCATCGTTAACATCGGATCGAAAGTCCACTGATGTACCGCCTTATTTAGCGCCCGGTCTGCCGATACAGACTCATCAATGGAGATATATACGGCCAGCCGCCGCAGCGGCTACACCCCTTCCTTTGTCGGAGTGGGGGACTCCTCTGGAGACCCGGTGCTGTGGTAATTGGTGACAGCTCCAGACTTTGTCAACACTATTAAAGAAGACGTTGTCCTAAATAGGGTTGTGGCTAAGATAAATTCACCATATAAAGAAACGAAATTGGTTTCGCCCTAATATAGCCATTCAAGCTCAAAGGGCTAAGAGGCACCAAAGACACCCTTAAACTCACATTAAGCACTGTGATAAAAAAATCATTATTTGTTTCCTACATATCATGCGTCCTATCGAGAAATTTAGAAAAAGTACATTGTGGGTGAAAATATTGTTTTGGAAACAATTTAAAGACGAAAATATTGAACGAACGAAAATTAAGATTTCACCACTCGTAACAAAGATATAACATTGTCATTTTTTCTTCGGTCTTTAAAAATCCCTGATGGATATTTATATTATTATAAAGTATTTGTGACATTATTATTTACATAGTATAGATGAGGAAATCTCTACGATGTTTGGATGTCATCTGGAAATATGAAATTGATCACGCAATAATACTTTAGAAGGTTTACTTATGAATTGGTTTTCTTTTGTGCAAGCATGTCTTTTTGAAAAATATCATATATATATATATATATATATATATATATATATATATATATATATTTACTTACATTAATTAAATTTTTATAAATTGCCATAGCCTTATTTAATTTTTCAATAAACATTGAATTACAAAAAGTACCTGCTCCGCCGGGATTCGAACTTATATATTTACTTAGATATATATATATAGTACTTATATAATGTGTGTATATATATACATATACATGTAGTTAATATGTAGTTTTTAAATTTAGTTCATTTTATTCTAAAGTCTATAAACTCGGACGACCGAGAACATTATGTTTTACAAACTAGTTTAAAAGGCTGGATACTAAAACTTATATGGATAAAAAAAAATTAAAATTAGGAAATAGATTTAATACATATTTTTCCTATTACCCTTCAATGATTATTTAAATTAAAGAATCTTAGTCTTACGTGATAGGGAACCGGTTTCATTTTTGGGTGTTGCACCTGCAGGTCTGGAGGAGGTAGGAGGAAAGTCTTTTCAGAGACTGAACTCAAAGAGAACGTGAAAGACCTATAGCATGCAAGCCAGTATAACTAGTCAACATTATTTTAAACATGTACTCATTGGTATCATTAATGAAATTGGAAAATTTTTCATTTGCAACAGGGACTTTTTTAAATGTGTCTTGAAGAAAGGCAAGTCTGGATAGAGAACGATTCTTACTATTCAAGTAACTGAAGTCTAATTTAAATTCTTCCAGGGTGTATAAATATGTTTCAAACCTGTTTCTATTAAAGATGAAAATAATGAAATTATGAATTTTGTTCAGTTTTGATTCAGACGAATTATCCTCAATTGATGAATAATAATGTTGTGGACAATATTATTGATGGATTGGAAGGTTGAAAACGTGTACTTATATTTCTTGACCTGTCCAAATCGATTGACTGCATGGACTATGAGACAATGTTGCACCAGTTAGATAAATACGGCGTTTGAGGTTTTTTCCGAGTTACTCTTATGACTTACTTTACCTTAAGGATCGAGAACCGCGCGAAGATTTTGAATGTTGTTTCGAATAAAATTGAAATGACATAGTGTCCCTCGGGGCTTCATACTTGGTCCTCTTCTTTTTCTGATTTTTGTCAATCGATTTCGTTCAATGATCCAACATGGGGAACTACTTCAATATGCTGAGCATACGACTCTGTTTTAAAGACAAAAGAAAACAAGTTGTGGAAATCGTAATATACATGGAAGTGTATTTATGCTTTCTTTATTTCTCTGACATTAAATTTAAACAAGTAGATCGAAAATAAATTCTGTGGCCTAATGCCGAGCATTAAATGCAGACTAAGTTATTATCTTTTTACAAAGTTCTAACTCCACACTTTATCTGTACCTATTACTCACAAAGGGATTAGTTACCAAGATCATGTTAATAACGGTGTGTGCTAGAATTAGCTTAGGTATAGAACTGACATTAGCCTGCCTCTATATCTTTGAGAGTCTGCTATGGTTCGTGACATGGGCGTTCAGCAATATGGAACGATTTGGAAGAACTACTTTCAATCCCGACAACTATCATTGTCTTGAAAGGATAACAGGATTTCGGACTTATAGATCAGCCATCGTTAGAGATTATAAAAGGTATAACACAACGTTTCGAGGATTTAAATCTATCCTCTTCGTCAGGTGGGGGAGGTATTAATACATACAGAAATAACGAACAGAAAGAAGTAAAGAATGGAAAGAAAAGGGTTCAAACATACCCAAAAGCTGCAAGGCGTCCAGTCCAGGCGTTGTCACTGCACAGGAAGCAAGTCCCAAGCACAAATTACAGTGTCCGAAATGTCTGAAATCCTGTTATTCTTTCTAACCTTCCAGATCAATAACTTTAAACAAAGAACATTGTCTTAACATCCTCCACAATATGTTGGTGTCACATAAAATAATTAAAAATATCATACAGCCATAATTAATCCAAACTTTGTCTCAATAACCTCTTAGTGAACAATGCACCCTACTGTGGTGATCATTTGTTGAGGCAATTGAAGAGGCAACAGGCTATCTCATTAGTACAATTATCGTGGGTGACCTGAATCTGCCAAATCCAGTACGGTACATCTTTCATCATCCCCAAATTTGGATAACAATATCTCAATAGTCATTGTTACAGTCGATTATGATATCAGCGAAAGATACCCGTTCTCATTTCGCTGCACTAGGTCGAAAAGTATAAAATCTCATCTGGATTTCTTCAAGCATCATTACAATTGGCAGCAGTCTCGCAGCGTGAGAAGATTGGAATTTGCAAGAGGAGAACTATCCGGAAAACTTGGGTTACATTGAGACTGCTGGTTTAGATGTCAATGGCACTTGAGGAACATTACCATGTTTACATCCTGTATGTAGTCGCTATTGACTTATCATCAATCATCATTATTGACAAATGTCAGAGGTTATTACACCAACTGCCTATTTTGAACGGCGGCCCGAAAACCACATGTATTATAAACTAATTTTACAATTCAGTGAAAATGGGTTATGGAGTCCCTCAAGGATCCATTCTCGGTCCGATTTTCTTTCTGCTTTATGTCAATGATATAAAATCATCTAAGTTGAGTGGACACATTTTCAAGCAATTTTCTACTAGCAATACAATATATTGATTTTAACCTTGTAGTTCTAGAGCCGTGAGCCAACTTTCATTGTATAAGCAAACTTAAATATAGAATAGTTATATCATCGTTGTACAAGGAGATAGAGCGACTGAAATTCACCGTTTCTAGCTAATGAGTCTGTATTCTTTTGGTTGGCTGACGTTATTTAACTTTTAATTACGCATCTGACGTAATTATATTAAGTGTTTTTATATTAAATATCATAGTCTGGAAAAAAATTTTCGTTTGATATTCTTAACCATTTCCATACTTTCCCGATGCAATCCCTATTAAAACATTTCTTTTTCAGAGAAAATCTCTCTATAAATTTAACGAAACACTAAATTGTGTGTTTATACAATAAAAATTGTCTCATACATCTGCACTATTGTCCCATATGTCAGCTAATAGTCTTAACAATAATGGTAACATATCCAGAAATGCATCAAGAGTATGTTAGTAAATTAATCTGGAATGTCAAACATAAATAAATGTAATCACAATTTTCAACAGATACAATGTATGATAATCTGAACAAAATTTAAACTCTTTCGTATAGACCATGTTGCCTTATTAAGATATTTAAATTGAGTTCATTCACCGATTCTTAGAATAGATTTCCACACCTGCGGGAATGGTGTAAGTACATAAGTGTCTTGTTATATTGAAAACGACAGACTAATTATTCGTTCATTATGAGCAGAGAAACAAGATTAAAGAACCTCGTTGGAAGAATCTTTCACAGTACGATCCTACGGCCAGGCCTAGTACTACCACAGACGGGACCTAGCGCAATACACGCGAATCTGTTCACTGGTAACGACATATTAGTTATTCCTGCATTATGAGCAGAGAAACAAGATTAAAGAACCCCGTTGGAAGAATATTTCACAGCACGATCCTATGGCCAGGCCTAGTACTACCACAGACGGAACCTAGCGCAATACATGCGAATCTGTTCACTGGGAACGACATATTAGTTATTCCTGCATTATGAGCAGAGAAACAAGATTAAAGAACCCCGTTGGAAGAATATTTCACAGCACGATCCTATGGCCAGGCCTAGTACTACCACTGTCGGGACCTAGTGCAACACACGCGAATCTGTTCACTGGTAAGGACAAATTAGTTAATCCTGCATTATGAGCAGAGAAACAATATTAAAGAACCTCGCCGGAAGAATCTTTCACAGCACGATCCTATGGCCAGGCCTAGTACTACCATTGACGGGACCTAGCGCAACACACGCGAATCTGTTCACTGGTAAGTATGTCGTTTAGTTTTGGCTCATATGGTATTTATCTGACGCGTAATTACGATATTGCCCGATTATTAGGTGTTATTTCTTCACTTAGGTAAACGCGCAAAGTGGGATTGAACGACAACGTGATGTAGACCTACTATGTAACAGAGTATAATTCATGATACTAATTCCAACATCGTTAGTATCCATAATTGGGTTAATCAGGTAATTAGGTTTCACAACAATAACGGTTTTATAAAGAACACATTTCTATTGGATGGTGTTGTTCCAGATAGAACTTGGCATGCCGCTGTTAACAATCAATACAATATTATTAATAAGCGCATGCGAGTCCGGCCTGACAAGCACATAAACTATCGGGAATGCGTCCGGAACACGATTAGACTTGATTTGTCTACTAGTATGATAATTTAATGAGCTTAATTGGACATATTATGTTAATGACACAATAATATGACGGTTTCATTGGTCGGTAATTTTATATCTTGTTTTGTCATTCTGCGATACAATATGCATGCACGTGTTTCTGGCCGCGTTGTTCATTTAGTGAAACACCGCCCTGTCTATAGGGACCGGTGATTAGTTGGATCCGATAGAATAATTATTGTGTATTGCGTGAACATTTTTAATT
Organism: Homalodisca vitripennis; assembly: GCF_021130785.1. NCBI lineage: Eukaryota > Metazoa > Arthropoda > Insecta > Hemiptera > Cicadellidae > Homalodisca > Homalodisca vitripennis. The sequence continues at coordinate 7,673,068 of NC_060214.1, read as the reverse complement.
GGAATGTTGGCCTTTTTAACTGTTCTTCGCTTGAAGTTTGTTATTGACGAGGGAAGGTTTGAAAGGATAATAGGGTTTCGGTATACGTTACGAAAAGTACAGTACGTTTCGAGGATTGAAATCTACCCTCTTATTCAGGTGTCAAAATGCCCTAAGACATTAAAAACTAAAATAAATCTGGCAACGAACTGTCACTCAAAGTTAAAATATTTAAGTGATACCTGACGATCTACGAGTACATAAGTCTAGACTGGCGAGAATGAAATCGAGCAAGGTCACTGCACAGGATCCAAGAGCATAAAAGAACTAACGAAGATGAACCATTGGTGATACTTGTAGTGTTGTAGCATAATGCACTATTGTAGTAAACTAGAAAAAATCCTCATAGCTATTTCGGAAAATCTGTGTAATAGCTCCAAAAAATAGCCAAAACGTGCATTCCTTTAATTACCAGAACCTATCTCTCTCTCTCTCTAAATCCAGGCCAGCTACCCTACTACTTCAACTTCTTCTTCTTAAATTTCCCTCTTCTACTTTCATCTTCTAATTCTTCTTCTTCTAATTCTTATTGTACTTATACTCCTTCTTCTTCTTCTTCTTCTAATTCTTCTTCTACTTCTACTCCTTCTTCTTTTTCAATTTCCTATTCTTCTTCTTCTACTTCTTCCTCTTCTACTTCTACTTCTTCTTCATTGAATGTCCTATTCTCCTTCTTCTAATTCTTCTACTTCTACTCCTTCTTCTTCTTCTTGAATGTCCTATTCTCCTTCTTCTAATTCTTCTACTTCTACTCCTTCTTCTTCTTCTTGAATGTCCTATTCTCCTTCTTCTACTTCTTTCCTCTTGTTCTTCTTCTACTTATACATCTTCTTCTCTTCTAAGGAGCAGCCTACTGGCAAGCAATTAAATGTTATCAAACGTAATGAAAAGATGTTTTTGGCCATCTTTGTAGTTCCGAGATAGAGCTGACCATGATCGATCATTCATTGGCACTGATGATGATTAATCTAGGAGCTGAGAGCCAATTTGCATTGCATAAGCAAAAAAATCTGCGTTCTCTTGGACTCCATAGTACTAGAGAAATTTCTCCTAAGAAAGAGACCGATCGTCTGCCACGGTAGTTTGGAGGGGAGGTCAAAATTGGAAGGTTTCGACTGATTTAAAATTTGAAACAATATTCTTTTCACATATTATATTATTAATAGCTTGATACACCTCAAACAGACCGTCAAACATATGAATAATGGATCAGTTTATCCAGTGATGTTGATGTCACCTGACATTCATTATAACTTTGATAAAACAGAAATAATGACAACCGAGTGTCTGTTGAACAATGACAGGTTAGGGAGAGTCGGACGCGTACATTGATGTTGATGTCACTTGACATAAATGTCTACTCTGATAAAACAGAGACATGATAACCGAGTATTTGTTGACCAATGACAGGTTAGGGGAGTCGGACGCGTACAGTGATGGTTGATGTCACTTGACATAAATGTCTACTCTGATAAACAGAGACAATGATAACCGAGTATTTGTTGACCAATGACAGGTTAGGGGGAGTCGGACGCGTACAGTGATGTTGATGTCACTTGACATAAATGTCTACTCTGATAAAACAGAGACAATGATAACCGAGTATTTGTTGACCAATGACAGGTTAGGGGGAGTCGGACGCGTACAGTGATGTTGATGTCACTTGACATAAATGTCTACTCTGATAAAACAGAGACAATGATAACCGAGTATCTGTTGACCAATGACAGGTTAGGGGGAGTCGGACGCGTACAGTGATGTTTTGATGTCACTTGAGATAAAATGTCTACTCTGATAAAACAGAGACAATGATAACCGAGTATCTGTTGACCATGACAGGTTAGGGGGAGTCGGACGCGTACAGTGATGTTGATGTCACTTGAGATAAATGTCTACTCTGATAAAACAAAGAATGATAACCGAGTGTCTGTTTGAACAATGACAGGTTAGGGAGAGTCGGACGCGTACATTGATGTTGATGTCACTTGACATAAATGTCTACTCTGATAAAACAGAGACAATGATAACCGAGTATTTGTTTGACCAATGACAGGTTAGGGGGAGTCGGACCGCGTACAGTGATGTTGATGTCACTTGACATAAATGTCTACTCTGATAAAACAGAGACAATGATAACCGAGTATTTGTTGACCAATGACAGGTTAGGGGGAGTCGGACGCGTACAGTGATGTTGATGTCACTTGACATAAATGTCTACTCTGATAAAACAGAGACAATGATAACCGAGTATTTGTTTGACCAATGACAGGTTAGGGGGAGTCGGACGCGTACAGTGATGTTGATGTCACTTGACATAAATGTCTACTCTGATAAAACAGAGACAATGATAACCGAGTATCTGTTGACCAATGACAGGTTAGGGGGAGTCGGACGCGTACAGTGATGTTGATGTCACTTGAGATAAATGTCTACTCTGATAAAACAGAGACAATGATAACCGAGTATCTGTTGACCAATGACAGGTTAGGGGGAGTCGGACGCGTACAGTGATGTTGATGTCACTTGAGATAAATGTCTACTCTGATAAAACAAAGAATGATAACCGAGTGTCTGTTGAACAATGACAGGTTAGGGAGAGTCGGACGCGTACATTGATGTTGATGTCACTTGACATAAATGTCTACTCTGATAAAACAGAGACAATGATAACCGAGTATCTGTTGACCAATGACAGGTTAGGGGGAGTCGGACGCGTACAGTGATGTTGATGTCACTTGAGATAAATGTCTACTCTGATAAAACAAAGAATGATAACCGAGTGTCTGTTGAACAATGACAGGTTAGGGGGAGTCGGACGCGTACAGTGATGTTGATGTCACTTGAGATAAATGTCTACTCTGATAAAACAGAGACAATGATAACCGAGTATCTGTTTGACCAATGACAGGTTAGGGGGAGTCGGACGCGTACAGTGATGTTGATGTCACTTGAGATAAATGTCTACTCTGATAAAACAAAGAATGATAACCGAGTGTCTGTTGAACAATGACAGGTTAGGGGGAGTCGGACGCGTACAGTGATGTTGATGTCACTTGAGATAAATGTCTACTCTGATAAAACAGAGACAATGATAACCGAGTATCTGTTGACCAATGACAGGTTAGGGGGAGTCGGACGCGTATAGTGATGTTGATGTCACTTGACATAAATGTCTACTCTGATAAAACAGAGACAATGATAACCGAGTATCTGTTGACCAATGACAGGTTAGGGGAGTCGGACGCGTACAGTGATGTTGATGTCACTTGACATAAATGTCTACTCTGATAAAACAGAGACAATGATAACCGAGTATCTGTTGACCAATGACAGGTTAGGGGGAGTCGAACGCGTACAATGAATGTTGATGTCACTTGAGATAAATGTCTACTCTGATAAAACAGAGACAATAATAACCGAGTATCTGTTGACCAATGACAGTTAGGGGGAGTCGGACGCGTACAGTGATGTTGATGTCACTTGAGATAAATGTCTACTCTGATAAAACAGAGACAATGATAACCGAGTATCTGTTGACCAATGACAGGTTAGGGGAGTCGGACGCGTACAGTGATGTTGATGTCACTTGAGATAAATGTCTACTCTGATAAAACAAAGAATGATAACCGAGTGTCTGTTGAACAATGACAGGTTAGGGGAGTCGGACGCGTACAGTGATGTTGATGTCACTTGAGATAAATGTCTACTCTGATAAAACAAAGAATGATAACCGAGTGTCTGTTGAACAATGACAGGTTAGGGGGAGTCGGACGCGTACAGTGATGTTGATGTCACTTGACATAAATGTCTACTCTGATAAAACAGAGAAAATGATAACCGAGTATCTGTTGACCAATGACAGGTTAGGGGGAGTCGGACGCGTACAGTGATGTTGATGTCACTTGAGATAAATGTCTACTCTGATAAAACAAAGAATGATAACCGAGTGTCTGTTGACCAATGACAGGTTAGGGGGAGTCGGACGCGTACAGTAATGTTGATGTCACTTGACATAAATGTCTACTCTGATAAAACAGAGACAATGATAACCGAGTATCTGTTGACCAATGACAGGTTAGGGTGGAGTCGACGCGTACAGTGATGTTGATGTCACTTGACATAAATGTCTACTCTGATAAAACAGAGACAATGATAACCGAGTATCTGTTGACCAATGACAGGTTAGGGGGAGTCGGACGCGTACAGTGATGTTGATGTCACTTGAGATAAATGTCTACTCTGATAAAACAAAGAATGATAACCGAGTGTCCTGTTGAACAATGACAGGTTTAGGGGGAGTCGGACGCGTATAGTGATGTTGATGTCACTTGACATAAATGTCTACTCTGATAAAACAGAGACAATGATTAACCGAGTATCTGTTGACCAATGACAGGTTAGGGGGAGTCGGACGCGTACAGTGATGTTGATGTCACTTGACATAAATGTCTACTCTGATAAAACAGAGACAATGATAACCGAGTATCTGTTGACCAATGACAGTTAGGGGGAGTCGAACGCGTACAATGATGTTGATGTCACTTGAGATAAATGTCTACTCTGATAAAACAGAGACAATAATAACCGAGTATCTGTTGACCAATGACAGGTTAGGGGGAGTCGGACGCGTACAGTGATGTTGATGTCACTTGAGATAAATGTCTACTCTGATAAAACAGAGACAATGATAACCGAGTATCTGTTGACCAATGACAGGTTAGGGGGAGTTGGACGCGTACAGTGATGTTGATGTCACTTGAGATAAATGTCTACTCTGATAAAACAAAGAATGATAACCGAGTGTCTGTTGAACAATGACAGGTTAGGGGAGTCGGACGCGTGCAATTGATGTTGATGTCACTTGAGATAAATGTCTACTCTGATAAAACAGAGACAATGATAAACGAGTATCTGTTGACCAATGACAGGTTAGGGGGAGTCGGACGCGTACAGTGATGTTGATGTCACTTGAGATTAATGTCTACTCTGATAAAACAAAGACAATGATAACCGAGTATCTGTTGACCAATGACAGGTTAGGGGGAGTCGGACGCGTACAATGGATGTTGATGTCACTTGAGATAAATGTCTACTCTGATAAAACAAAGAATGATAACCGAGTGTCTGTTGAACAATGACAGGTTAGGGGGAGTCGGACGCGTACAGTGATGTTGATGTCACTTGACATTAAATGTCTACTCTGATTAAAACAAAGACAATGATAACCGAGTATCTGTTGACCATGACAGGTTAGGGGGGAGTCGGACGCGTACAATGATGTTGATGTCACTTGAGATAAATGTCTACTCTGATAAAACATAGAATGATAACCGAGTGTCTGTTGAACAATGACAGGTTAGGGGGAGTCGGACGCGTACAGTGATGTTGATGTCACTTGACATAAATGTCTACTCTGATAAAACAAAGACAATGATAACCGAGTATCTGTTGACCAATGACAGGTTAGGGGGAGTCGGACGCGTACAATGATGTTGATTTTACTTGAGATAAATGTCTACTCTGATAAAACAAAGACAATGATAACCGAGTATCTGTTGACCAATGACAGGTTAGGGGGAGTCGGACGCGTACAATGATGTTGATGTCACTTGAGATAAATGTCTACTCTGATAACACAAAGACAATGATAACCGAGTATCTGTTGACCAATGACAGGTTAGGGGGAGTCGAACGCGTACAATGATGTTGATGTCACTTGACATAAATGTATACTCTGATAAAACAAAGACAATGATAACCGAGTGTCCTGTTGAACAATGACAGGTTAGGGGGAGTCGGACGCGTACAATGATGTTGATGTCACTTGAGATAAATGTCTACTCTGATAAAACAAAGACAATGATAACCGAGTATCTGTTGAACAATGACAGGTTAGGGGGAGTCGGACGCGTTACAATGATGTTGATGTCACTTGAGATAAATGTCTACTCTGATAAAACAAAGACAATGATAACCGAGTATCTGTTGACCAATGACAGGTTAGGGGAGTCGAACGCGTACAATGATGTTGATGTCACTTGAGATAAATGTCTACTCTGATAAAACAAAGAATGATAACCGAGTGTCTGTTGAACAATGACAGGTTAGGGGGAGTCGGACGCGTACAGTGATGTTGATGTCACTTGAGATAAATGTCTACTCTGATAAAACAAAGAAATGATAACCGAGTGTCTGTTGAACAATGACAGGTTAGGGGGAGTCGAACGCGTACAATGATGTTGATGTCACTTGAGATAAAATGTCTACTCTGATAAAACAAAGAATGATAACTGAGTGTCTGTTGAAACAATGACAGGTTAGGGGGAGTCGACGCGTACAATGATGTTGATGTCACTTGAGATAAATGTCTACTCTGATAAAACAAAGAATGATAACCGAGTGTTCTGTTGACCAATGACAGGTTAGGGGGAGTCGGACGCGTACAATGATGTGATGTCACTTGAGATAAATGTCTACTCTGATAAAACAAAGAATGATTAACCGAGTGTCTGTTGACCAATGACAGGTTAGGGGGAGTCGACGCGTACAGTGATGTTGATGTCACTTGAGATAAATGTCTACTCTGATAAAACAAAGACAATGATAACCCGAGTATCTGTTGACCAATGACAGGTTAGGGGGAGTCGGACGCGTACAATGATGTTGATGTCACTTGAGATAAATGTCTACTCTGATAACACCAAGACAATGATAACCGAGTATCTGTTGACCAATGACAGGTTAGGGGAGTCGAACGCGTACAATGATGTTGATGTCACTTGAGATAAATGTCTACTCTGATAAAACAAAGAATGATAACCGAGTGTCTGTTGACCAATGACAGGTTAGGGGGAGTCGGACGCGTACAGTGATGTTGATGTCACTTGAGATAAATGTCTACTCTGATAAAACAAAGAATGATAACCGAGTGTCTGTTGAACAATGACAGGTTAGGGGGAGTCGGACGCGTACAATGATGTTGATGTCACTTGAGATAAATGTCTACTCTGATAAAACAAAAGAATGATAACCGAGTGTCTGTTGACCAATGACAGGTTAGGGGGAGTGTCGGACGCGTACAATGATGTTGATGTCACTTGAGATAAATGTCTACTCTGATAAAACAGAGACAATGATAACCGAGTGTGTCTGTTGACCAATGACAGTGTTAGGGGGAGTCGGACGCGTACAATGATGTTGATGTCACTTGAGATAAATGTCTACTCTGGATAAAACAGAGACAATGATAACCGAGTATCTGTTGACCAATGACAGGTTAGGGGGAGTCGAACGCGTACAATGATGTTGATGTCACTTGAGATAAATGTCTACTCTGATAAAACAGAAGACAATGATAACCGAGTATCTGTTGACCAATGACAGGTTAGGGAGAGTCGGACGCGTACAGTGATGTTGATGTCACTTGACATAAATGTCTACTCTGATAAAACAGAGACAATGATAACCGAGTAGCTGTTGACCAATGACAGGTTAGGGGGAGTTGGACGCGTACAGTGATGTTGATATCAGGCGGCTTTAATTGTTACTTTGATAAAACAGAGATAATAAAAAACCGAGTGAAGTGATTGTTAAAGAATGACCGGTTAAGGAGACTCGGAGATATACCATGATGTTGATGTCACGTGAGATAAATGTCTAATCTGATGAAACAGAAAAATATGATAACCGAGTGTATGTTGGACAATGACATGTTTAGGGAGACTCAGAGACGTACAGTTATGTTGATTGTCACGTGACATAAATGCTGACAGATGTCTCTCAGTCTGGCATGTTTTACAACTTCACCATGCACGAAGTTGCAAGACAACTCTGACATCTAATTTCTGTCTGGTGTCTAAAGTAATAAAATAAGCATTGTAATCAACGTGTGCTTCACTAATTGAGTTATCAATAAAACTGTATATACTTACTAAAATATAATTATACATTAAAACAGTATATTAATTAGTGTTAGCTCAGCAACCAAAACAAAGGTTTTGGGAAAGTGGTAATAATATTTATACTTAATTTGTTATTATATCACGTAAGGGAGCGAGGTAAAGAGATGAAAATTCGTAACTTTTAAGCAAAAAAATAGGGTTTTATAAGGTTGGCTCAGATTGGACTTATTTCTGTATTGCCTGTTGGTTTTTAGTAGATTGTAAAGCTAGGAAAGATGTTATCAGAGAAAAATATGGTTTTATATGTTTAAACCGTTTTAAATCTTGTTATTTCGACCCCCAACGAATCGATTTGTTTCTTAGAGGAAATATCTCTGTCGGTTCACGAAATACCAGTGTGTAGACATGTATTCATTTCGTATTCGAATTCAGGTTTATTCGAAATGAGAATACCCAGGTATCGAGTTCTGTATTCGATTCTCCCATCACTACTTGTAGTTACATTCAAAAGTATTCGAATTCATTTGAAGAGAGACGCTTTCAAATACAACAAGAGATATACGAACGGCGGTAAATCACCTTTACTACCCAGAGTATCGCTTTATAATGAGACAGTGTAATTCGATCTCCCATAAAGATCGTTCTCAACAAAGAAATGGTTCAAGAACTTTGTAAGAAACAAAATGGGGCCTTACTCTTTCTCCACTACGGGAATATATAAGTTGTATGAATTCCCCTTCCCCAAAAATAGTTTTCCTGGCTACGTTCTTGTTCATCAACACCAATCACATTTTAAGGCCATATATTTGGTGTTTTAGGTAAAAACAGTCTAGAATAAAAAGGAAATTTTATTTACTTCCATAAGAATCGAATACGAGATCTCTCGGTTACAGATGCGTAGCTTTGACTTTAAAATAAGATCCAATGGACCTTAAGTCCATTGTGACAGAAATCTTGTTCGAGAACGTTAATTTTTTTCGGCGACGTGTAGATCGCGATTCCGTACATGTTTTGTTTACAGTTGCAATCCATTTTAAACTACTTATAGCCATCGCATTTTTTTAATGAATTATATTTAAAATGTTGGGTAGTTTTTATTATGTTCAGGGTTTACTTAATAAAATACGTGTAATACTTTTCTGTGATGTAGGCTACTTATAATCACTGTTGCTTTCTTTTGCCTCTAGATAGCGCAACCACGTTTGGCTTAGCAATAGATTTTAACATTGGAAGAACATATTTTCATAAACCGATCAATAATGAAAGCTCGTTGATTACTAAAAGATCTAACATACAAATGAATGAAATTTAAGGATTACACCTTAAATGATTTCAATACTAAAATATTTTGATAACAAATATTGGCTTAGCGTTAGCGAAGCCTATTTACTCGAGGGGCAGGCAAATTCATTTCTGTATGTCTGTACGATATCTCAAAATCGAACTGCCTATAGACTTGCTAAAGCGTCTATCTTTAAAGGCGACACTGCGTTCGATGATGGTGCATGTCACTCCATGGGATATGGCTGAGCGTTACTTTGGTCTAATGGTTAACTATGGTGGTAACTTGAAAATAGCAGAATAAATAAACTTGTAAACATAATGAGTATACTCATATGAGATTTTAGTATGTGGCTCATTACACAAAAATGTAGTCTAACTATCCCAACACAAATAAAATAATCTTTTGGTGACTGGTAGCATAGAGTGAAAAGAAAATTGTGTAGACTTTCATTATTTACACAGTGCTATGAAACCCAATATGATGAATACAACTTAAATGTACCATTTAGCAAGATATCTCGAGAAAGAGGTCATTAAAATATTATGTGGATATTAAATTTTGCATGAAATTTATTTCTACATACAGAATGAGTTCTTTCATTTTGAATGTCCAGCCATGGCTTAGAGCCAATTGAAGGCTGAAAAAATGTCTCTTTTGTCTACCGAGGGGAAGTAAAATTATATTTTATGTATAATTGTCCATCTGCTAGTAGGCCTTCTCTAGAGTGAAATGAGCTTTTGAAGCCCGTTCCGTGAAAACTATTATGATTGATGAGGATATCACTTTAACAAAACAGTTTTTCACACACACTGGCAGGTATGTGGCAACTTGACCTTGAAAGGTCAGTTCGCCAGACGGCCGATGTCGCGCGCAGGGGTCTCCTCTAACGGCTGGACAAGCAGCTTTATGCCCCCGTCTACCGTAATCTGGGCGTTAAGTGGAAACCATCGTTAACATCGGATCGAAAGTCCACTGATGTACCGCCTTATTTAGCGCCCGGTCTGCCGATACAGACTCATCAATGGAGATATATACGGCCAGCCGCCGCAGCGGCTACACCCCTTCCTTTGTCGGAGTGGGGGACTCCTCTGGAGACCCGGTGCTGTGGTAATTGGTGACAGCTCCAGACTTTGTCAACACTATTAAAGAAGACGTTGTCCTAAATAGGGTTGTGGCTAAGATAAATTCACCATATAAAGAAACGAAATTGGTTTCGCCCTAATATAGCCATTCAAGCTCAAAGGGCTAAGAGGCACCAAAGACACCCTTAACACATTAAGCACTGTGGTAAAAAAATCATTATTTGTTTTTTAGATATCATGCGTCCTATCGAGAAATTTAGAAAAATTACATTGTGGGTGAAAATTTTGTTTTGGAAACAATTTAAAGACTAGAATACTGAACGAACGAAAATTAAGATTTCACCACTCGTAACAAAGATATAACACATTTTTCTTCGGATTTAAAAATCCCTGATGGATATTAATTTATATTATTATAAAGTATTTGTGACATCACTATTTACATAGTATAGATGAGGAAAGCCCGATTTAACGTTTCGATGTCATCTGGAAATATGAAATTGATCACGCAATAATAATTTAGAAGGTTTACTTGTGAATTGGTTTTCTTTTGTGCAAGCATTGTCTTTTTGAAAAATATCATATATATATATATATATATATATATATATATTTACTTACATTAATTAAATTTTTATAAATTGCCATAGCCTTATTTAATTTTTCAATAAACATTGAATTACAAAAAGTACCTGCTCCGCCGGGATTCGAACTTATATATTTACTTAGATATATATATATAGTACTTATATAATGTGTGTATATATACATATACATGTAGTTAATATGTAGTTTTTAAATTTAGTTCATTTTATTCTAAAGTCTATAAACTCGGACGACCGAGAACATTATGTTTTACAAACTAGTTTAAAAGGCTGGATACTAAAACTTATATGGATAAAAAAAAATTAAAATTAGGAAATAGATTTAATACATATTTTTCCTATTACCCTTCAATGATTATTTAAATTAAAGAATCTTAGTCTTACGTGATAGGGAACCGGTTTCATTTTTGGGTGTTGCACCTGCAGGTCTGGAGGAGGTAGGAGGAAAGTCTTTTCAGAGACTGAACTCAAAGAGAACGTGAAAGACCTATAGCATGCAAGCCAGTATAACTAGTCAACATTATTTTAAACATGTACTCATTGGTATCATTAATGAAATTGGAAAATTTTTCATTTGCAACAGGGACTTTTTTAAATGTGTCTTGAAGAAAGGCAAGTCTGGATAGAGAACGATTCTTACTATTCAAGTAACTGAAGTCTAATTTAAATTCTTCCAGGGTGTATAAATATGTTTCAAACCTGTTTCTATTAAAGATGTAAAAATAATGAAATTATGAATTTTGTTCAGTTTTGATTCAGACGAATTATCCTCAATTGATGAATAATAATGTTGTGGACAATATTATTGATGGATTGGAAGGTTGAAAACGTGTACTTATATTTCTTGACCTGTCCAAATCGATTGACTGCATGGACTATGAGAAAATGTTGCACCAGTTAGATAAATACGGCGTTTGAGGTTTTTCCGAGTTACTCTTATGACTTACTTTACCTTAAGGATCGAGAACCGCGCGAAGATTTTGAATGTTGTTTCGAACAAAATTGAAATGACATAGTGTCCCTCAGGGCTTCATACTTGGTCCTCTTCTTTTTCTGATTTTTGTCAATCGATTTCGTTCAATGATCCAACATGGGGAAACTACTTCAATATGCTGAGCATACGACTCTGTTTTAAAGACAAAAGAAAAACAAGTTGTGGAAATCGTAATATACATGGAAGTGTATTTATGCTTTCTTTATTTCTCTGACATTAAATTTAAACAAGTAGATCGAAAATAAATTCTGTGGCCTAATGCCGAGCATTAAATGCAGACTAAGTTATTATCTTTTTACAAAGTTCTAACTCCACACTTTATCTGTACCTATTACTCACAAAGGGATTAGTTACCAAGATCATGTTAATAACGGTGTGTGCTAGAATTAGCTTAGGTATAGAACTGACATTAGCCTGCCTCTATATCTTTGAGAGTCTGCTATGGTTCGTGACATGGGCGTTCAGCAATATGGAACGATTTGGAAGAACTACTTTCAATCCCGACAACTATCATTGTCTTGAAAGGATAACAGGATTTCGGACTTATAGATCAGCCATCGTTAGAGATTATAAAAGGTATAACACAACGTTTCGAGGATTGAAATCTATCCTCTTCGTCAGGTGGGGGAGGTATTAATACATACAGAAATAACGAACAGAAAGAAGTAAAGAATGGAAAGAAAAGGGTTCAAACATACCCAAAAGCTGCAAGGCGTCCAGTCCAGGCGTTGTCACTGCACAGGAAGCAAGTCCCAAGCACAAATTACAGTGTCCGAAATGTCTGAAATCCTGTTATTCTTTCTAACCTTCCAGATCAATAACTTTAAACAAAGAACATTGTCTTAACATCCTCCACAATATGTTGGTGTCACATAAAATAATTAAAAATATCATACAGCCATAATTAATCCAAACTTTGTCTCAATAACCTCTTAGTGAACAATGCACCCTACTGTGGTGATCATTTGTTGAGGCAATTGAAGAGGCAACAAGCTATCTCATTAGTACAATTATCGTGGGTGACCTGAATCTGCCAAATCCAGTACGGTACATCTTTCATCATCCCCAAATTTGGATAACAATATTCCAATAGTCATTGTTACAGTCGATTATGATATCAGCGAAAGATACCCGTTCTCATTTCGCTGCACTAGGTCGAAAAGTATAAAATCTCATCTGGATTTCTTCAAGCATCATTACAATTGGCAGCAGTCTCGCAGCGTGAGAAGATTGGAATTTGCAAGAGGAGAACTACCCGGAAAACTTGGGTTACATTGAGACTGCTGGTTTAGATGTCAATGGCACTTGAGGAACATTACCATGTTTACATCCTGTATGTAGTCGCTATTGACTTATCATCAATCATCATTATTGACAAATGTCAGAGGTTATTACACTAACTGCCTATTTTGAACGGCGGCCCGAAAACCACATGTATTATAAACCAATTTTACAATTCGGTGAAAATGGGTTATGGAGTCCCTCAAGGATCCATTCTCGGTCCGATTTTCTTTCTGCTTTATGTCAATGACGTAAAATCATCTAAGTTTGAGTGGACACATTTTCAAGCAATTTTCTACTAGCAATACAATATATTGATTTTAACCTTGTAGTTCTAGAGCCGTGAGCCAACTTTCATTGTATAAGCAAACTTAAATATAGAATAGTTACATCATCGTTGTAGAACGAGATAGAGCGACTGAAATTCACCGTTTCTAGCTAATGAGTCTGTATTCTTTTGGTTGGCTGACGTTATTTAACTTTTAATTACGCATCTGACGGTCGGTTAAGTGTTTTTATATTAAATATCATAGTCTGGAAAAAATTTTCGTTTGATATTCTTAACCATTTCCATACTTTCCCGATGCAATCCCTATTAAAACATTTCTTTTTCAGAGAAAATCTCTCTATAAATTTAACGAAACACTAAATTGTGTGTTTATACAATAAAAATTGTCTCATACATCTGCACTATTGTCCCATATGTCAGCTAATAGTCTTAACAATAATGGTAACATATCCAGAAATGCATCAAGAGTATGTTAGTAAATTGATCTGGAATGTCAAACATAAATAAATGTAATCACAATTTTCAACAGATACAATGTATGATAATCTGAACAAAATTTAAACTCTTTCGTATAGACCATGTTGCCTTATTAAGATATTTAAATTGAGTTCATTCACCGATTCTTAGAATAGATTTCCACACCTGCGGGAATGGTGTAAGTACATAAGTGTCTTGTTATATTGAAAACGACAGACTAGTTATTCGTTCATTATGAGCAGAGAAACAAGATTAAAGAACCCCGTTGGAAGAATATTTCACAGCACGATCCTATGGCCAGGCCTAGTACTACCACTGTCGGGACCTAGCGCAACACACGCGAATCTGTTCACTGGTAAGGACAAATTAGTTAATCCTGCACTATGAGCAGAGAAACAATATTAAAGAACCTCGCCGGAAGAATCTTTCACAGCACGATCCTATGGCCGGGCCTAGTACTACCATTGACGGGACCTAGCGCAACACACGCGAATCTGTTCACTGGTAATGACATATTAGTTATTCCTGCATTATGAGCAGAGAAACAAGATTAAAGAACCTCGCCGGAAGAATCTTTCACAGCACGATCCTATGGCCAGGCCTAGTACTATCACTGACGGGACCTAGCACAACACACGCGAATCTGTTCACTGGTAATGACATATTAGTTATTCCTGCATTATGAGCAGAGAAACAAAATTAAAGAACCCCGTTGGAAGAATCTTTCACAGCACGATCCTATGGCCAGGCCTAGTACTACCCCTGTCGGGACCTAGCGCAACACATCTAATCTGTTCACTGGTAACGACATATTAGTTATTCCTGCATTATGAGCAGAGAAACAAGATTAAAGAACTCCGTTGGAAGAATATTTCACAGCACGATCCTATGGCCAGGGCCTAGTACTACCACTGTCGGGACCTAGCGCAACACACGCGAATCTGTTCACTGGTAAGGACAAATTAGTTAATCCTGCATTATGAGCAGAGAAACAATATTAAAGAACCTCACCGGAAGAATCTTTCACAGCACGATCCTATGGCCAGGCCTAGTACTACCATTGACGGGACCTAGCGCAACACACGCGAATCTGTTCACTGGTAATGACATATTAGTTATTCCTGCATTATGAGCAGAGAAACAAGATTAAAGAACCCCGTTGGAAGAATCTTTCACAGCACGATCCTATGGCCAGGCCTAGTACTATCACTGACGGGACCTAGCGCAACACACGCGAATCTGTTCACTGGTAAGTATGTCGTTTAGTTTTGGCTCATATGGTATTTATCTGACGCGTAATTACGATATTGCCCGATTATTAGGTGTTATTTCTTCACTTAGGTAAACGCGCAAAGTGGGATTGAACGACAACGTGATGTAGACCTAGGCTACTATGTAACAGAGTATAATTCATGATACTAATTCCAACATCGTTAGTATCCATAATTGGGTTAATCAGGTAATTAGGTTTCACAACAATAACGGTTTTATAAAGAACACATTTCTATTGGATGGTGTTGTTCCAGATAGAACTTGGCATGCCGCTGTTAACAATCAATACAATATTATTAATAAGCGCATGCGAGTCCGGCCTGACAAGCACATAAACTATCGGGAATGCGTCCGGAACACGATTAGACTTGATTTGTCTACTAGTATGATAATTTAATGAGCTTAATTGGACATATTATGTTAATGACACAATAATATGACGGTTTCATTGGTCGGTAATTTTATATCTTGTTTTGTCATTCTGCGATACAATATGCATGCACGTGTTTCTGGCCGCGTTGTTCATTTAGTGAAACACCGCCCTGTCTATAGGGACCGGTGATTAGTTGGATCCGATAGAATAATTATTGTGTATTGCGTGAATATTTTTAATTGGAATGATGGCCTTTTTAACTGTTCTTCGCTTGAAGTTTGTTATTGACGAAGGAAGGTTTGAAAGGATAATAGGGTTTCGGTATACGTTACGAAAAGTACAGTACGTTTCGAGGATTGAAATCTACCCTCTTATTCAGGTGTCAAAATACCCTAAGACATTAAAAACTGAAATAAATCTGGCAAAGAACTGTCACTCAAAGTTAAAATATTTAAGTGATACCTGACGATCTACGAGTACATAAGTCTAGACTGGAGAGAATGAACCCGAGCAAGGTCACTGCACAGGATCCAAGAGCATAAAAGAACTAACGAAGATGAACCAATGGTGATACTTGTAGTGTTGTAGCATAATGCACTATTGTAGTAAACTAGAAAAATCCTCATAGCTATTTCGGAAAATCTGTGTAATAGCTCCAAAAATAGCCAAAACGTGCATTCCTTTAATTACCAGAACCACCTCTCTCTATAAAACCACACCAGCTACCCTACTACTTCTACTTCTTCTTCTTCTTAAAGTTCCTCTTCTACTTTCATCTTCTAATTCTTCTTCTTCTAATTCTTATTGTACTTCTACTCCTTCTTCTTCTTCTTCTTAAATTTCCTCTTCTACTTCTTCCTCTTCTAATTCTACTTCTTCTTCTTGAATGTCCTATTCTCCTTCTTCTAATTCTTCTATTCTACTCTTCTTCTTCTTCTTGAATGTCCTATTCTCCTTCTTCTACTTCTTCCTCTTCTACTTCTACATCTCGTCTTCTTCTAAGGAGCAGCCTACTGGCAAGCAATTAAATGTTATCAAACGTAATGAAAAGATGTTTTTGGCCATCTTTGTAGTTCCGAGATAGAGCTGACCAATGATCGATCATCATTGGCGCTGATGATGATTAATCTAGGAGCTGAGAGCCAATTTGCATTGCATAAGCAAAAAAATCTGGGTTCTCTTGGACTCCATAGAGAAATTTCTCCTAAGAAAGAGACCGATCGTCTGCCACGGTAGTTTGGGGGGAGGTCAAAATTGGAAGGTTTCGACTGGATTTAAAATTTGAAACAATATTCTTTTCACAGATTATATTATTAATAGCTTGATACACCTCAAACCGACCGTCAAACATATGAATAGTGGATCAGTTATCCAGTGATGTTGATGTCACCTGACATACATTATAACTTTGATAAAACAGAAATAATGACAACCGAGTGTCTGTTGAACAATGACAGGTTAGGGAGAGTCGGACGCGTACAGTGATGTTGATGTCATGTGACTTTAATTGTTACTTTGATAAAACAGAGACAATGATAACCGAGTGTCTGTTGAACAATGACAGGTTAGGGAGAGTCGGACGCGTACAGTGATGTTGATGTCATGTGACTTTAATTGTTACTTTGATAAAACAGAGACAATGATAACCGAGTGTCTGTTGAACAATGACAGGTTAGGGGGAGTCGGACGCGTACAGTGATGTTGATGTCATGTGACTTTAATTGTTACTTTGATAAAACAGAGACAATGATAACCGAGTGTCTGTTGAACAATGACAGGTTAGGGGGAGTCGGACGCGTACAGTGATGTTGATGTCACTTGACATAAATGTCTACTCTGATAAAACAGAGACAATGATAACCGAGTATCTGTTGACCAATGACAGGTTAGGGGGAGTCGGACGCGTACAGTGATGTTGATGTCATGTGACTTTAATTGTTACTTTGATAAAACAGAGACAATGATAACCGAGTGTCTGTTGAACAATGACAGGTTAGGGGGAGTCGGACGCGTACAGTGATGTTGATGTCATGTGACTTTAATTGTTACTTTGATAAAACAGAGACAATGATAACCGAGTGTCTGTTGAACAATGACAGGTTAGGGGGAGTCGGACGCGTACAGTGATGTTGATGTCATGTGACTTTAATTGTTACTTTGATAAAACAGAGACAATGATAACCGAGTGTCTGTTGAACAATGACAGGTTAGGGAGAGTCGGACGCGTACAGTGATGTTGATGTCACTTGACATAAATGTCTACTCTGATAAAACAGAGACAATGATAACCGAGTATCTGTTGACCAATGACAGGTTAGGGAGAGTCGGACGCGTACAGTGATGTTGATGTCACTTGACATAAATGGTTACTCTGATAAAACAGAGACAATGATAACCGAGTGTCTGTTGAACAATGACAGGTTAGGGAGAGTCGGACGCGTACAGTGATGTTGATGTCATGTGACTTTAATTGTTACTTTGATAAAACAGAGACAATGATAACCGAGTGTCTGTTGAACAATGACAGGTTAGGGAGAGTCGGACGCGTACAGTGATGTTGATGTCATGTGACTTTAATTGTTACTTTGATAAAACAGAGACAATGATAACCGAGTGTCTGTTGAACAATGACAGGTTAGGGAGAGTCGGACGCGTACAGTGATGTTGATATCAGGCGACTTTAATTGTTACTTTGATAAAACAAAGATAATAATAACCGAGTGATTGTTAAAGAATGACAGGTTAGGGAGACTCGGAGACATACCATGATGTTGATGTCACGTGAGATAAATGTCTAATCTGATGAAACAGAGAAAATGATAACCGAGTGTATGTTGGACAATGACATGTTTAGGGAGACTCAGAGACGTACAGTTATGTTGATGTCACGTGACATAAATGCTGACAGATGTCTCTCAGTCTGGCATGTTTACAACTTCACCATGCACGAAGTTGCAAGACAACTCTGACATCTAATTTCTGTCTGGTGTCTAAAGTAATAAAATAAGCATTGTAATCAACGTGTGCTTCACTAATTGAGTTATCAATAAACTGTATATTACTAAAATATAATTATACATTAAACAGTATATTAATTAGTGTTAGCTCAGCAACCAAAATAAAGTTTTGGGAAAGTGTAATAATATATTATACTTAATTTGTTATTATATCAGCGCAAGGGAGCGAGGTAAAGAGATGAAAATTCGTAACTTTTAACCAAAAAATAGGGTTTTATAAGGTTGGCTCAGATTGGACTTATTTCTGTATCTGCCTGTTGGTTAGTAGATTGTAAAGCTAGGAAAGATGTTATCAGAGAAAAATATGGTTTTATATGTTTAACCGTTTTAATTCTTGTTATTTCGACCCCCAACGAATCGATTTGTTTCTTAGAGGAAATATCTCTGTCGATTTCACGAAATACCAGGTTGTGGTAGACATTGTATTCATTTCAAAAGTATTCGAATTCATTTGAGGTAGGTCTATTCGAATATGTGAATACCCAGGTATCGATTCTGTATTCGAATACTATGCGATTCTCTCATCACTACTTGAAAGTACATTCAGAGCAGTTTCGAATGCCGGAGAGCGAATTTGAAGAGAGACGTTTTCAAATACAACAAGAGATTTAACACAACGACGGCGGTAAATCACCTTTACTACCGCGCGACCCCGAGATTTATTGACGCTTTATTAATGAGAATCCGTAAAATGATTCGCACAAGGCGGCCTGCCTGGGCCGCGTCGTATTACGGCATACGACGTAGCAGGGGTCCGGGCTCGTCAATGGTATAATTACCGAGACATAAATCTGTCGAACTCCCTGACTCGCGTAACTCACCGTAAGCAGGAACCGGGGGTGACGCTGTCACGGAGGTGAATTTCCATTTCGGAAGAATCGCCCTTTGATTACAATATAGCGTTTAAACGACGGCCCGGCGACGGCGCGTGTGAAAATTAAAAACCATAAAACAACAAAAAGAAACGTTTAATTAAATAGGAGCAGGTAACCGACCCCCCTCGCCCCCCAACCCCCCACCGACCTCTCCGACTTCCCGCTCTCTTTTAGCACAATGATACTACTACAGAGGGCTCGGCCCGTTGGGTCGTATTTTATCGCGTAACCCTTCCCAGTTTGAGGTTACTCCGGGGCGGTCGCACCCTAAAGAATTTAATGCCAACTTTAATATTGTGGACGTGAATCTTATCGCCACGTGTGACCTCTGGGAGTTAGATGCGGATACGGTACGGGACCTCTGCACAGTTTGTTACACCTCTGCATAGTTTGTTACACCTTGGCACAGTTTGTTACAGCGCTGCTCAGTTTGTGTTACACCTCTACCGCGCGCGGAAACACTTAAAGGGAAAATAAGCGTTTTTAAGTTGTCTTGTTAGTTGGTGAATTATTTATGTTCACACGTTTTTTTTTCAACAGTGCTGTATTATCCAGCGGCTCTCTTGTTAAGGAGTTGCAATGCATCTGGAATTGTTTATTGGCTGAGCGTTAGCGAAGCCTATCACTTGAGGGTTAGAAAAAGTTAATTTCTGTCTGTCTGCCTGTCCACATGATGTCTCGAGAACGAACTAACCTATAAATGGTTAGTGAGTGACCAATTTAAAATTGGTCTTATGGGTAAACATGATGGAAAAGGAAAATCGAAGAGTAAATTCATTTGTAAACAGACTGAGTGCAAAATATGGGATATTCACAGGTCATATTTTTATTCGTAGAGGAGAAATAAAAAATATATGGTAGAGTTGGAGTCAATGTTGAAAAGTCTGCGACAAGATTCGATTTTAGCGCACTCTTGCACGTGCGTTGTAGTACCTTACTCTGATCACCGGACTTTAATTGTATGAATACTGACTGCTATAAAATGTACCTCAATGGATAAGAAAGTGAATGTATCTTATGGTAGTTTGTCTCGGGAACGAGTTTACATTTTGATTGGAACTTCGTTTCTACTTAGATAGGAATGAGTTATACGAGGGTATTTCCAATTCCCAATTATGGGGGGGAGGGGATGTCCAATTGGGGGGGGAGGGGATGTCCAATTGTGGAATTCGGCCGAGCATCACTGAAGCCTGTCAATCAGTAGGGTAACAGATTTTCTCTATGGAATTTGTCGGGGATGTAATTTAGTTTTTTATATGATTTTCGCGTACTTACCGCGGCGGAAGTCAAGTCTAATCTTGACGTCTTCCAAGAAAAAGTCGCTTAATGTAACAACGGTTGATCCGAGGTCGTTAAAGGGCAACCGGCCTTCTGTAATGAAATATAGTAAATCAATTTATTGGTATTATTTAGTTTAGAAATAAAAGTATTTTCTCACCTTTTGCCTCTTCCAAGAACAACAATAGACACCAAACCCTCAACTCATACCCCTGGGGTTGTAGCTGTCTCCCTGATAAGTATCGTCACCACAGCCGAAGCTCTGACACCTGTTCAATGACAACAATAGTTACCAAAACCTCAACTCATACCCCCTGGGTTTGTGGGGAGGTTTATGCCCTCGTATCTCCTATGAGTATCGTCACCACAGCCGAAGCTCTGACACCTGTTCAATGACAACAATAGTTACCAAACCCCAACTCATACCCCCTGGGTTTGTGGGGAGGTTTATGCCCACGTATCTCCTATGAGTATCGTCACCACAGCCGAAGCTCTGACACCTGTTCAATGACAACAATAGTTACCAAAACTTCAACTCATACCCCCTGGGTTTTTAAGGAGGTTTATGTCCCCGTATCTCTTATGAGTATCGTCACCACAGCTGAACCTCTGACACCTGTTCAATGAAAACAATAGTTACCAAACCCCCAACTCATACCCTCTGGGTTTGTAGGGAGGTTTATGCCCTCGTATCTCCTTTGAGTATCGTCACCACAGTAGAGCCTGTGACACCTGTTCAATGAGAACAATAGTTAGCCAAACCCCCAACTCATACCCCCTGGGTTTGCAGGGATGTTTATGCCCTCGTACCTCCTTTGAGTATCGTCACCACAGCAGAACCTCTGACACCTGTTCAATGGAAACAATAGTTACCAAACCCCTAACTCATACCCTCTGGGTTTGTAGGGAGGTTTATGCCCTCGTATCTACTATGAGTATCGTCACCACAGCAGAACCTGTGACGCCTGTTCAATGGAAACAATAGTTACCAAACCCCCAACTCATACCCTCTGGGTTTGTAGGGAGGTTTATGCCCTAGTATCTACTATGAGTATCGTCACCACAGCAGAACCTCTGACACCTGTTCAATGGAAACAATAGTTACCAAACCCCCAACTCATACCCCCTGGGTTTGCAGGGAGGTTTATGACCTCATATCTACTACGAGTATCGTCACCACAGCAGAACCTGTGACGCCTGTTCAATGACAAGATGGCCGCTCCACGGTGAGTGAAGGGTTTACGAGGTACACAATGGCGGTGACGATACCATCTCGATATCATCGCCATTGTCTTCAATACCTGCCTTATATAGTCACTAATAATACTCTCTCCCCTTCCCCTCCCACCCCGCTCATTCTCTTTCTCTCTCTGATAATGAGCTACTACGTCTCTTCTATCTCTCTCTCTCTCGTGCTGACCAACAGTTCCTGTGTCCTTTTTGGTTGGGATGTTTGTTCTTTCGCTGCGTCTGTTAGGTCTAGCTGGACAAGAGTTGTTTTCAAATTCAGTCGTAGAGACAAGAATAATTGTGTTATATTTGTGGTGAGGTAACTCCTTATCGTAAAAAATAGTTCAGAGGTAGGTGCAATTTTTGCCGTTGCGTTCATTATACCCATCTAATAGTTTTCAACAATCAGCTGTTCCAAGAAACAGTTGATGATCATTTTTAAGAAGAATTACACTTCCGTTTTCTCAAAATTTACTTTACATTGTGAAATTTCACATTATTTATTTGTTATACTACGTTAAGAGGCCAAACAAAAGTAACTTTAAACATTAATTTCCATAAATTTGCACAAACAATTTTGTTTATTTTTTCAGTTATAACTATAAACTGATTTATAAGAAACCTATAAATGTACCCAAAAAGTCAATAGTTTTACTGTACCTTAAAATGATACATAAACAGTTGAAATCGGTTCAATGGTTAACAAAAACAAAAAAAAGTGGTTAAACGTGCTTTATACGTTGACTGTCTACACAAACTTAAAATCCCCGATAGAGCATACAGTTTTACTTTACTCCAATAGTGGGAAATAATTTTGTAAGTTCAGTTGAACGTGAAAAGAATGAGTTACAAATTTTAAAACTGTCGCGCCCCTACGTTTGAAGGGCTGTTTTAGAAAAGGGTTATTAATGTAAGTATTATTGTTGCAAATGCAACATGTAAGAATAGATAAACGTCAAACTTTTTTTATTTTTAGTGTGATTAAAATATATTTGATTAATACAGTTGATTTAAGCATAAATTTTAAAATCTTATTCTTTTTACTTCTTTATGTAATGTTGAGATTTTTAAACTTCATCATTATAATTTTTAACAGGACGCCATTTGGGATTTTATCGAAGAAATAAATTAAAATTAGTATAGCAGAATTTCAAAATTTCTACATTATAGCTTTAATGTTTACTCCCCTCACTATCAATATATACATCACTGTTGGATTAACACTTTTTGGAGTGAATGAATAAAAAAGACATTAATTAGAATGCTTCTAGATGATACAGGACACATTGTATTGAGCCTAGACCAAGCACTGTTAAAGGCCAACAAAGACACGCATTTGTTTTAAAAATAAAACAGCTGATTATTCAAAAAAGACTAAGTTATTTAGAAATATATAGGTTACTCGAAGCTGCAGTGTTCAAAGTCCTGTTTTCAAAGCTATGTTGAAAGTTCCCTGTAAAAACGCCCTTAATGAAGTAATTAATTATATTCCCACCTGATGTAGAGGATAGATTTCAATCCTCGAAACGTTGTGTTATACATTTTGTAACATATAACTATGGCAAATATCTGAAAAACTATTATAATTTCATCATAAATTAGTATCGTTTTGAAAAGTACAAACCAACAATTACGGAAATCGTATTTATGAATGTTTACGCGTGAGAAGTGGGCTTAATTCTTGTATATGTATTTAGCCAAACCATAGATAATTATTACTACTTTTTCACTGACCATAATTACTAGAAAAAGTGGTAAAATAATTTCCAAAAGATCGCTGTTTTGTTTGATTATTCTTAGTTAATGGAACTAAAGTCATTATTATCATTGTTACCAGAAGAGTTGAGAGAGCTTCCTGGTTTTCCATTTGACATTATTTGTTTCATTGTTGCCTCACAATTAAACATTTTAACTCGGCAAGAGACATGCTAATTTAACTCGGCTCGAGCAACTGGTCACGAGTTAGAATGTCACGACGCTGGTAACGCTTGAAGAACAAAGAGTAACCAAGGAAGTCTAACAAAGGCATTTAGGCACCAGCCGCTAGGCGAACAATGCCTTATTGCTAATCATTGTTAAACACAGTTACTTCAAAATAAAGTAAAATATCGACACTGTCTGTGGTTATAGATTAATTAAGTTAATTAATTATATGTGAAAGTCAATTCTGGATTATATAATTCATAATATACAATAATACACCTTTTGACTCTTTTTGATCGATTTTATTGTGTACAATGTACATTTCGAATTCGATGAATTCATCTTCAGGTACTTGTAGGTTATGGTAATGTAGTAAATAAATAATTGAAACGAAATTGAGATATGTTTTTAACTACCTTGGTGGCTAAATTTAGTATTTAATTTTGTATGTAATTAATTTATATCGTTTAAAATTTCTATCGAATAGTAAATTGTTCTAAAGTTGACAATTGTTCTAATGTTACAGCGATTTGCAGTGAGGAATGTGTACCATATAGGAAAATTTGATAGTGTGTCACACTTATTTTAGCAGGAGAAAATTTTGACTTTTTCTCAGCTATATGTTGTTGAGTGCAATAATGTATATAAAAAAACATTTAATAAATTTATGAATTGCAAAAATTTAATTGGGACACTAGATTATCTGCCACAATGGTCATAGAGACTCCAAATTATCTTAAAGAAATCGGACGTAGACAGTTTTGTTACTCAGGTATAAGATGGTTTAACCCTTTTGTACTCGAGTGTGGCGACAACATATTGTATGAGAGGAAACCTAAATGTAAAATGAAGGCCTTGGAATTTATAGTTAGCTTGGGTTTGATGTGATGACACCAATAGAGACGGATAAATGTATTGCAAGAATTGCTGTTCATACATTAATAGTTGATAATGGATATGAGGTATAATTGTTAATACTTATTATTGGATTTTTGGAGTTTGTTGGCAGGTATTGATTTTGGATATGTATTGGTCATTAGTTATTTATGTTTGTTGGACATTTATTTTATTGACTATTACAAAAATTATATCATAAATTCATTTAATTATTGTTACGTTATTGTTATGCTATGTCCTTTATAGTTATTTATTATCATGTTGGATTATATACAGAGTGAGTTTTATGTCCTGGCACACCCCCTATCATGTGACCGCTCATTTTAAAGAGAATAAAAAAAGAAATCCAATAATGCAAACTAGAGGTCTCTACGTTTATTTTAACAGATTCTATGGCAAAATTTACAATTGAGTAAAGGGGGGATAAAGGGGGCAACTAAACATTTTCAAATAAAAACCCCTATCATGTGACCCCTCATTTTAAATGGAATAAAAAAATAAATCCAATCATCCAAACTAGAGGTCTCTACGTTTATTTTAACAGATTGTATGACAAATTTACAATAATAAAATCAGTAACTGTCTTTTCCTGTTTATCGTAACATGAGTCAACACTAACGCAAATTCTAAAAACAGTTACCTGTTTTAATGTAGCATGTGTTCAAACTGTTCACCTTCGGCTGTCAGTGTGCTAACTGTGTTTCAGACATGTTTTGTATTTCAGTGTATAAAATCTAGACGTGTTTGCATTAAATTTTTTTTTATTCCCTTTAAAATGAGACATGATAGGGGTTTGTATTTGAAAATTTTTAGTTGCCCCCCTTTACCCCCCTTTAGAAAAGGGGGAAAAATTTTTCAACAACTTGAAAAATTAAAAAAAATATGTTATAATAGGTAGGGTCAAGGTTTCACATAGATATCTTGGTCCGTTTAAATTATATCCAGGTGTGCCAGGACATAAAACTCACTCTGTATATTAATTAGTTATTTATTTATTGTTAGTAATTGATTTATATGTTGTTCTGTTAGTTATTATACTTAATAGAGGTATAGGTATATTACCGTCCTGTAATTCACATGAATGTTTAGGTGGGAGTGTGTGTTTTTCTTGTACACAATATATTAGAGACTGAAAGTAAAACCGCAGCCAGCTGAAGGACTCTGATAAATATAATTGTATAAAATTGTTTTGTTTTTTCATTTCGCACGTGCCATGTTGGCGTATGAAATGTAGTAATACATGTAAATTCCTAAATAAATCAAGGTTTTTGAACTTGAACAATAGTTGACAATTTACACACATGCAAAAAACGTCACCTATTGTCAACTTTAGAACATTTTGAAGCGTACAAAAGTGCCAAAATTAATCCTGATGTATTGTTAAATGACAAGGAATTTCTAACAAAAATTTTATTATTCAATAGAATTTTAAACGATATAAAGTAATTACTTACAAAGTTAAATACTAAATTTAGCCACCAAGGTACGGTAGTTAAAAACATATCACAATTTCGTTTCAATTATTTATTTACTACATTACCTTAACCTACAAGTACCTGAAGATGAATTCATCGAATTCGAAATGTACATTGTAGGCCCACACAATAAAATCGATCAAAAAGAGTCAAAAGGTGTATTATTGTATATTATATCAAACACTTTTCGATGCTACATCTCTAGTATGTAACTCAGTTGCATTTCTATCGCTGCTCGACACACAAGATAAGGTATGAATATATCAATAAATCTCCGGAATCTATTAGAGAAGAAATAGCCTACTTTGTTTATATAGCTTGTTGAAACTGTACGAGAAATCATAAAGCTTACTACTATAGAATTTGAGGTCTTTCATGCTTTAGAAATAACCATCCTTTCTTTGTGATGCAACATTGGAAAAAAAACTAGGATTTTGGATAAAAAAATTGGGGGTCAGGGCTGTTTTTGTCAGTTAATTTTTAATAAAGATAATTAATTCTTTCAAACTCCGGGTTTAAAGGTAGAGAATGCGCATAGTACTCGCCGTTGTAGTCACTTTTATACTAAGAAAACATTACAAACGATCTCATACGGATATAGTTATTCTCAATAAAATTATCAAAATCTTGAACTATAGGATTCTGTACATTGTAATCAATTATTCGTTGTAATAATAAACTCCAAATATAAAGTTTAAAAAATCGTGTAAAAACATCTCGTGCTTTAATAAAGTCCATCCAGAATCAAAAACTTTCCTGTAGTCCTGAACATTTTCTATCCAAAAATTCTTGAACATGATAACGAATTTGTAATGGAGTAAATGAATGAAAAAACCTTCACCAGAAATGGGTGTGAAAATTACGATATGAAGTATTGCACTTCTCAAAATTTTAAATATCAAAAAGGAATTTTACATTAAACTTCACCTGTGATAAGAAGGAGCTCTTGTCATTCCTCAAGGAACATCACTCGACCTACTCTTTTTTCTCTGAAACGAAACGTCTTTTTATAGAATATTTCTGTTTGACTTAAATAGACACGAGCGTATATGATATTTTCATAAATAGTATTTAAAGATTAAATAGTTTAGCGAAACAAACAAAAAATAAAACCACTGCCCAGGTAATATGATACAGCTGAACAGTACGGAACGCTAATGTTTTAATGATAATTAACTAACAAAATGGCAACAATTAGTTTGAGGAATAACAAAGCGGGTATGACGTCACTGCTCAATGAAACCATCATATCATTGTGTCATTAACATAATAAGTCCAATTAAGCTCATTAATTCATCCGACTGGCAGACGAATCGGATATAATGGTGTTTTGGCCGTCACTGTCGTTTTGGTAAATTGTTTAGATATGGTTATTTTTACGGGCGATTATTAATTTATTGATTATCAATAGTTATAAATTATACTGCTTTCATTTTATGGAACGCGATGTTGAAAATGACAAACTCTAGCTATAAATGGGTTATTCTCTCACTATGAAAAGGAAAACATACTCGTTTTTAGCCATCTTCAATCCTCTTATTTTTCAATTACTGGAAAATTCTTAATAATAACTTATTATCAAAAGAAAAATTCGAGAGAGGAAAAATTTAACGAAACCACATAACGCTCATTCTAATTTATCGATCCAATAATTGATCCATCAAAACAAGTAAATTTAAATACTTATCCTTACAAATCATTAAAACAATTTTGTTTATGGGCAGTGTCCTTTATTAAAAAATTACTTATAAGTCTATTCATGTCTCAAAAAATTAATTTTTTGCAGTTTTAATGACTTCTACACAACACTTACCTTATGCATTCATCTGAAACTTTGAAAAACAGAACATTTTCTAATAAATATGAAGTAATAAAAGGTATTTAATGGATATTGGAGGTTGTACATGATAAAGGGTCAGAGTGAGCTTGATTGAATCTCCGCTCCGTAAGTAAGATAAATAATTTAATACCTTGTATTTAGTAATTTATTAATACTGCATTTGTTTGTAATGTTACAAAAATGATTTGTTGCGAATACTTTTCTTATTTAAAATTTTGAAAAAGTTAAAATTTAATTAACCAAACATAAAGACCTGATTAATTGAAATCTAAGTTATAGTTAATATTTTTAAGATTGAGTATTTCAAAGGGGAAATTAATTTCCGGATACTATTGGATAAAATTGTTTTCGAAATACGTCGAAAATCCCCAAATTCAAAGGATGGACGAATGTTTTGTATAAATACTGTATTCACTGTTTTCTACTAAGTCGAACATTACAAATTCTTAGAAGAAAGATCAGTGTGTCGAGTGATGTTCCTTGCGGAATGACGCTCCTCTCTCTCCACAGGTCAGTCTCCCGGACCCGTATATATCACCAGGTCCTCCTTCCTCCCACCGTAGCAGCGGCTGGCCGCCGGGTGATATACGTCCCAAGGACACACCCGGTGATATTTCTATCTTTGCCATTTCTGATCGGACCGACCAATAGGATCGGATAAGGTAAATCAATCAGGCCCGGTCGTTAGAATTGTAGAGTGGCTCTAATAACTGGTTTGATCCGATCACAATGTGTAATTATTCTCCGACGGTGAATGGAATACGGCACAAGAGTCCGTACTGCCCTCAGGACACGGGGCGGAGTCCCCAACCTGCGTGTCTTCCAGAGTTACTGCCCTGGTGGCGTGATCATTCAGTGGAAATATGTTTAATTCTTGCTGACTGGTACTTGATCGACTCCCAGCGCCGGGGGACCATAGACACCGAGCCGGAGACCCTAGGACCCGAGGCAGAGTCTTTAATCTGCGTGGCTTCTAGAGTTAATGCCTGAGCAGTGTGATTGGTTGGTTCTTGTGGAATGGTATTTGATTATATATCTCTCTCTGGCAGGATGGAGTCCACAGTACATTCTCTAGAACTGTTAGCCTTGCGATGAGATTGTTCAGTGGAAACGGCTCTAGTTTTTGCTGACTGATACTTGATCGACTGCTAGCGCCGGGGGAGCATGGACACCGAGCCAGATACCCTAGGACCTGAGTATTCTTCAATCTGCGTAGCTTCTAGAGTTAATGCCCTAGCAATGTGATTGGTTGGTTCTTGTGGAATGTTATTTGTTTATATTATATATGTATATATATATATATATATATATATATATATATATCTCTGGCAGGATGAAGTCCACAGCACAGTCTCTAGAACTGTTAGCCTTGCAATGAGATTGTTCAGTGGGAACGGATCTAGTTCTTGCTGACTGGTACTTGATCGACTCCCAGCGCCGGGGGAGCATGGAATCAAAATCCTCCAATCCTGAGGAGTCTTCAATCTGAGTTAACAGTAGGCATGATTGGTCAGTATAAGAACTGTATTAAAGTTTCTTTCTTTTTCTGGGAGAATGGGGTCCACGGTGCATCCTCTATATGTACGTTGAGGTCAAAAGTCAGTGTACCTTCCAGAGTTGCTAGCCTTGCAGTAGGTAGGTTCGGTAGAAATGGGTTTAGATCTTACAGAATAAAATTTCATTGATTCATTACTGGAGTTAGCTCTACAGTACATATTGTAGAATACAGTTCTTAGTCAAAAGACTGTGTACCTTCCAGAGTTGCTAGCCTTGCAGTAGGTAGGTTCGGTAGAAATAGGTTTAGATCTTACAGAATAAAATTTCATTGATTCATTACTGGAGTTAGCTCTACAGTACATATTGTAGAATACAGTTCTTAGTCAAAAGACTGTGTACCTTCCAAAATTGCAATCATCGCGGTGAGTAGCTTGAGTGTAAATTGGTTTAGTTCTTAAAGAATAGAATTTCATTGATTCATTACTGGAGTTAGCTCTACAGTACATCTTCTAGAAAAAAGGTGCTATTGCCAACCTGTGTAGATTTCCGATGGGCTCAGGAAATCCTTGATACTTGTATACAATAGAAAGAAACAGATTAAAGATTGATCTTCAGTTTTTTTATTTTTTATAATTTATTCTTCAGTCCAGAATTTTGGAATGACTCCATTTATTTTAATTATTAATAAGTTTAAAGCGGCTTAAATATTTTATATTACAAATTAATTTGTTTTGCCAAAAAAAGATAAAAATACTTAATGTTTGACCTTAAAAAAACAAATTGTTTAGTTTATTCTAACCGTTATTATTGATAATTGGCGTATAACTAAAACATAGGTAAGGCTCCTAATTTCGAAATTATATTAGCTCCTGAAGTTTGTGGTATTTTAGACGAAAGTTTTTTACATTTTTTTTATATTTTTAAAGAACTTATAAGGATTGTGAAGGAAACAGGATTTTTTCTGGAAATTTGCCATCAATCAGTGATACAATACAATCAGTAACACTACGTTTCGATATCTGCAATCTGACCTCTTATTCAGGTAAATGACTAACCAAATGCATGATTACCACCTCGGTTAAAGTAACAAAACATACTTGAACGTCGCGTCGTGGCATGCATAAGTTATGTTTCGTGTCTACTTTATGCTCACCAACTCTACAACATGCAATTAATAATTGAAAACAAAAACAAGTGAAAAATCTAAAAAAAAAGTAACTTCAAACAACGATTCATAAAGAATGTATCTTCCAAAACAGGAATATTACAGAACGTGCTTTTGTTCGAAAATACTGTAACCTAGTTGTTAGTCAGTCAGAATCATTATTTATTCCGTTTAAAATCAACTGTTAGAGATACAAAAAAAGGATGTTGAGATGTTCTTAACTTATACAGAATTTCAAGAAAATCAAACCTACGAATACTACTTTGTATATCTCAGTATCTGCGTCCATTTTTATAAAAACAATACTTAACACTTTTGTATATTGAAGTCAGATTTTAAGGAGATACAACTCGTGATGTTTTGATGTAATGAGATATTATTGAGGAAAATATAACTAAAATCGTTAGAACTGTGTACGAAAAACTGGGTCTGTTTATTTTAAATAAGTAGTTTGGAATTAATCAATAACTCGTAACTCTTACATGAAGAATATCTCAAAAACAGTCAATTTACTCGTATGTGATCTCTAGCAGACCCTTCACACACAAATACACGTATGTACATGCATATCACATCATCCCGAGGTAACATTTCCATTCCAAGGTAACATCCCAAGGTACTCGGGCTACACCAAACTGATGGAAATGGTGGACAAATGAAATCGAATATTCACTACCGCCGAAATACTTCTATATTATGTGTATGAGGGAAAGTACAAATTCTCTGGGTAATTTTTATAACAGGTAACTATGGTTTTCATCTTTATATTAATGAACCATGGTATGGGACATATGTGCAACATGGTATTGGTCCTCTACGGTAATTGTATGCCATTTACTAGAATAACATATTGTATTGGAGCACCACGGTATTGGTTTACCATGTCATTGGTCAACCACGAAATTGTTGCACCATTATATTGGTTTACAATGTTATTGATCGACCACGATATTGGTGTACCATTGTATTGGAGCACCACGATATTGGTTTACCATAATATTGGTCGACCACGATATTGGTGTACTATTGTATTGGAGCACAACAATATTGGTTTACCATGTTATTGGTCGACCACGATATTGGTGCACCATTGTATTGGAGCGCCACGATATTGGTTTACCATGTTATTGGTCGACCACGATATTGTTCCACCATTATATTGGAACATAAAGGCATTGGTTTACCATTTTATTGGGCAACCTCGGTATTGATGCATCATTGTATTGGAGCACCACGATATTGGTTTACTGTGTTATTGGTCGACCGCGATATTGGTGCAACATTGTATTGGAGCACCACGATATTGGTTTAACATGGTATTGGGTGACCACGATATTGGTTTACCATGTTATTGGTCGACCAGGATATTGGTGCACCATTGTATTGGAGCACCACGATATTGGTTTACACGTCACGTCATTGGTTGACCACAGTAGTATTGTTCCACCATTGTATTGGATCATCACGATATTGGTTTACCATGTCATTGGTCATCAACCTCGGTATTGATGCACCATTGTATTGGAGCACCACGATATTGGTTTAACATGGTATTGGGTGACCACAATATTTGTTTACCATGTTATTGGTCGACCACGATATTGTTCCACCATTATATTGGAACATAAAGGCATTGGTTTACCATTTTATTGGGCAACCTCGGTATTGATGAGCACCATTGTATTGCATTGTATTAGAGCACCACGATATTGGTTTAACATGGTATTGGGTGACCACGATATTGGTTTACCATTGGTATTGGTCGACCACGATATTGGTGTACCATTGTATTGGAACACCACGATATTGCTGCAGCATTGTATTGGAACACCACGATATTGGTTTATCATTGTCATTAGTCAACTACGATATTGTTCCACCATTGTATTGGAGCACCACGATATTGCTGCACCATTGTATTGGAGCACCACGATATTGCTGCACCATTGTATTGGAGCACCACGATATTGGTTTACCATGTTATTATCACTTCGACGTTAAAGAACCATCCTATGCCCAAGGTTCAGCACAGGGTTAGTGTACCAAGGGTTTATCCACTGCTACAGACTCAGGCTTGAGCAATTAAAAGAACAATATCTTCCAATATCGTCTATGGAAAATAATTCCATCGCTACATTCTACCTGCAGCTCTTTGTCCATGTGTGCATTCATCTTATCACTTGTTTTCTTCATTTATCAAGCAAACACTATGAATATAACTAAACAGTTAATCAAAGTACAACTGATAAAATACTTGATTTATTATAATATAATATTGGTACAATTATAAACTCGAATGTAAGAAGATGAAAGGAGAAAATTATATTAATATTTTAGATTTTTCTATGGACACCCAGTAATTTACTGTTGAGTAAAAACTAAAAGAAATTCCATAGTAATCGCAAAATGGAGTAAAAGTTTGATTTTGACTTTTTAGACTAGTGTTGAACCTTAATACTACTGTTATAAACGTCTAAAACTTATTAAACTTCTAACGTTATTCAATATGATCGTTTAGAAAATGGAATTTTATACTGTGTACATGTTAAATACAAATCGTAATTATTAAAAGAAATGTTCAAGATAAGGTGTGGCTGTAAAGTTAGTGTGTAACACAAATTATTAAATTCATCAACCGCCAATAAAAAATTAACTCACATACTTTAAAAATTTTCAAATCTTTTAAAATTAGAAAAAAATGTAACAAGCTCCTTTTTGTCTATCATTGGGGTGTACTTTTCTACTATAATATTGTATTAAAAAGGTTTTATAATTAAAAATTTTTAGTTAACGCAAAAAGGGCACGATCATACTTAAAATGGAATAACAGTTTTTATAGTCGTTTTTTATATAACAGTATAGTTAATAAAAGTTCGACACCTCAGTTTTAGCGCCCAATTATATCCTAATTATCTCAATATCCTGTGTCAAAGGCAAATTAAAAATGTTGATGGTATTCCAAATTTCTAAGCTAAGAACCGAGCAAAACTGTGATTAGAATTTACACTTAAGGCTAAACAAAGCGGAAAATGTTATGAAATTAATCCGATGGATTTAATTTAAAAAAATGTTTTCTAAACTACGTATGCAGTTATAAAATTTTATGTATAGAAGCAGAAAAACTGTTTAATTTATAATAACAACATTTTTGCATATAATTTAATTTTAAATTTTGAATCTGAAAATTTTCAGGTATTCATCTTGTGGGAAATAATATTTTACGAATTTTGAAATTTTAATTTTTAAAAAATGGGTTGTAGAATATTTTGATAAAAATCCTTTTTTTTTTCGTTTTTTTCGGTGTTTATCTCTAGCAAGCTACGCGCGCTCCGTCCCCCCCCCCCCCCCCCTTTTGGAACCAATCACAACACTTATAGCCTTTTTACGTTTAAACAGAAACGTTTATAATTTTGGAATCAAGAGAACAGAATATAAACACTATATCAGCCAATCCAAAAAAGCATGGAACAGATTTATAATTCCAAAATTCGATTGAGTGTGATTGACAGAGAAAAGGGTGTGTTTTTGAGAAACCGGTTTCCAGGTCGAGTGGTGTTCAAAAGCAGGCAACAAATGGTGAGAAGTGTTTATCGTAATTGATCCAATATCAAGAACGACACTTTGCTCCATCACTTAGGGCCCACCCTTGCCCGTGCGTGTCCACAACTCAGGGCCCAGACCTTGTGATCTTCGGACATAAATATGGCCGCCAATTGCTGACCGCTCAGTGAGTGACTTCCGCCCCCGGAGTACGGCAGAACCTCGGAATCAATTGGCTTCCTTCCGCGCCGGTTTCCGCTTAATGGTTGTTTATTGCTTGATTGCACCCTGTCCGACCTTTATTTACTAATGGCCGATTACCGGAGATTTACACCCACCTGAGGAGTCGACCGCGTTGGCCTGGGGGTGCTGAAGTTTGTGGGGGGGGGGGGGTTGAACGGATATGCTACTGCAACACGTGAACGGCGGGGTGACCTGTAGAAAAATTAATTCATATTCTAATAATACAATATAAAGTAAATTTTGAAACGAAGAAAACTACAGAGGACACACAGATTTGGATTTTAACGGTTTTTAATGAATTTTCAAATAAAACGCAACTAAATCAAATTTAACGATTACATAATTTTATTGTTTTAGTGTACAATCATAGTTGGTGTAGTGGTTGATTTTCTGTAAATTAAAATATCTTATATGGACCGACAAAAATAAATACAATGTTGTATCAATGGACCCGAAAAATAGCAACAAGATTCTTATCAACCAATAGAACGAAGTAAACTCATTTTTTATTTAATTTATTAAAGAGTTTTTTACATAGTCTTGGCCTCATCAAGTTCAACAAAACTAGTCGGTGAGGTCAACTTTAAAAATTATGTAGAACACATTGTACAAATATTCCAATTTTAACTTTCTTTTAATTTACTAAACTATAAACTCAAATTCGGTGGTTTAGGGCAGGCACTAGCTTAGATATCTTGGAATGCGTGGTAAATTGATTGATCGAAACAGTACATAAAAAAATAAAACTTAATAGTAATAGTTGAAATTAAAAGCATATTTGAGTCTCTAAAAATTCCAATTCATTTTCCCCTCAGCAACGACGAATGGCAACCCTGTCATCAGGAAATCTGACAACGCCGGCTAACAGAATTCCCAAATCTCCTTATCTCTAAACAAATAAACAAATAAAACCATCAAATG
Source organism: Homalodisca vitripennis (assembly GCF_021130785.1). Lineage (NCBI taxonomy): Eukaryota > Metazoa > Arthropoda > Insecta > Hemiptera > Cicadellidae > Homalodisca > Homalodisca vitripennis. The sequence goes on along the minus strand of NC_060214.1, from coordinate 7,637,569 downwards.
GGTCTGTAACTTACTGAATAAGTTCTTACACTCAGTATGCAAAATTTGTTCATTCTGTAATTTTTCTGTAATTTTTTCTTGTTGCCACGCGGTTAAACTTAAAAACAGAGTAAAAATGTTAGAAAACTTGTACCTTTGTCCTTTTTACCTCAAAATCAATAAACTGAAGAAAATTCTATGCACGAAAGCCTCCAGACCTTCCTGTGAAGAGATATCGTATGGACAAACAACGACTCAATTTCATGAAGGACCTGTTTGGTCCTTAAAAAGAACGCGGATGTGAAGGAGTAATTTCAAAATATCAAACTGGAGATCCGTTGTTAGTTTTGAACGTAAATATTACAACACCGGTGGTGTGACGTCTCTAATAGCTAACGAACTCGTCACTTTTTGAAAAATCCTCCAATTTGAAACCTTATAAGATTAACATAAATGATATAAAGTCGTAGAATGTGTTTAGTTCCAATTAATTAGAAATTATTCTACCAAAATATATTTACATCTATGTAAGCTACTACTTTTATACTCCTAACACGTACTAACCCTGTACCCTTTCGACGCACCCGACCCTGTTTGATGTGATGGGAACAGCCGATTGAAATCTCTTGATTCATTCGATTATTGGCAAAAACGAAACAATCGATTAGAGTTTTTATTAACGATTGGAATTTATCGACCGGTTGATTTTTTTCTTTTGGATATTTGGTCAGAGGCTTAGTGATTGAAACTAGTCGACTGAATTCTATCGGTCTTAATTTAAACTGTAGAATTTCAATTGGTTAATCAGTCGTTTTCGTTTTATTAAACAAATGAAATCTGCTACCATGTCATTCGGGCTTCTGTCTTTGAACATGAAATGAATATAGGGTAGACTAAATATACCTGAGAATATGAGTATCATTTGATATTTAAATGGTTATTAAGAGTAATTATTTTTATAAACAAAATACTTATAATGTAATATGAATTCAATCTTAAATATTATAAAGGATGATGGTTTATTTGGAAAGCTTAGTGTACATTTGGGGTTAAGACCAGTAAATATTTATTTTTTACACATTTTTATTTAACAATTTTATATTAGATTGATATTTCCATATCAGATTATTGTGAGTATCATCCGTATGTAAGGTAAATAAAAGTAAACGTAGAGCTGAACATATTTTCAATCGATTGTTTCATTCGAATGAATACCCGATTCAATATAAAAACAACCGAATGGAAGGCGGTGGTAAAATGTACTTAGTGAGTAGTAACCGAATTGATAAAAAGAAATAGAATAGTCAGGTAAAGAAACCGGATTATGATTACATTAGTTAAAACAGGCCTAACGATTAATGAGTTTTGCGGAACAATTATATTACATGTATTTCTTAACCTATTCTTGTCAATCGAGATAGAAGAGGTAGTCATTTATTTATTGCCCATTGCTGTGTAAAATTTATGTTTGAACTACCAATCGCAAAAGATTTTTGTAAATGAATTTAATTCTACAGTTTTCAAAACTTAAATTGGAAGGTATTCGAAAGAAGCACTGCAATTATAAAACATATATTTTACAAAGAAAATATTTATTTAGTTTCAAACAAGTATGTCTATATTGTGTGCACTTGAAAATTACCATTCCAAATAATTATTTTCAATTTAAATTAAAAGCTGTGGCCCCTTCAAATACATTCCGCAGCAACAAATCATGTCACTGGCAAAGTTGCAGTCAAAACTTGCAGGCGTTGTGTTACTCAGCTGAAATGAAATGAAACGAATAGTTCCTTGGTTTAATTATTTTTACAACTTTTTATTATTATATATGAAAATTAGATTAGTAATTCTATGAAATATTTAAAATAAAGCATTTTTTATAATTTACATCAAAGTCATGTAAGATATAAATTTAATTAAAATTTGAACGAAGTTGAACAGATGTATAGACACAGTACTTTAAACCTAATTACAAGTAGTTTAAGTAAATATAAATAATTACGAGTCAATTAGGACATAAACGCTCATTTGATACTACTTGAACCATCTAAACATAATTATAAGTGAACGCATTTTATTAGATTAAGGTACGTTTAGAAACGTCGATTTGACAAGTGTTTTCAAAAATTGTATGAACGCTGTTAAGGTAATTATTTTAATTTATCTAGTATAATTTTCGGTTCAACGTTTTATGATTCTCACATCACGCAAAAACATGCCCACGTTGTACCCAGTTCAGCGCTGTACAAACATAAACATAACAACTGTGAAGATGCCCTGAACAACGCACTTCCTTTAGAACTAAGGATTATGAGATTATTCGGATTGAAGTAAGATTTCCGGTGATTTGTAACAAGAGAACGTTTTCGAAGGTTTTTCAATTCTAAAAATTTCAAATTTAGGATTGGCACAATACAAATCTTCAAATATACACGTGTAGGCTATACGTTGAGTTGCAGAAGATTTAAAGTAATTAAAGATAAATATGTAAGATTTAAACTCGGTTTTATATTTATTTCTTTTCGCACTATAAGGCAAAAGGACTACAGAGACCTAGAGCTCTAAGTTTGCAAGTTTCTAGAAGTTGGAACATTCAACACCTCAGGAAGACGGAGTCCTCTATAGTGTTCCAGAGGGCAATAGTTCCAGATGCTGAAGATTTTCAGGGAAACAAGGTACGCCAGATGAAAGGTCTCTAGAGAATACAAGCTTCCAGAAGCTAGGAGCTTCGAGAGCCCAAAACATTCCAAGATCCTGGGGTACTTGTGAGAGAAATTAATTCCCGTAGCTAGATATTCCTGTAGGCTAAACCCTTCTGGAGGCAAAAAGTTGGAGTTCCAAAAAGTTAGTACTTGTAGAGACTGAAATCTCATAGAAGTTGGGAGCTTCAAGTGATAAAAAGAGAATTCAGAGACCGGAATCTCCAAGAGGCTAGAAGTTGCCACAGCTTCTTGACGCTGGAAGCTTCAATATGCAGAGAACTGCAAAAATACAAGAAGTCTAAAAGGTCAAGAGACCTTATAAGCCGGAAGCTCCCATAAGTGAAGATTTTTGAAGATATGGAAACTTTCACTTTTATTCAGAGTGAAGACTTCAAGAGGCTGTAAGCTAACAGAAGTTGATATCTTTTTTGAGCCAAAAACAAGAACTAGGTAGTTTTCATAAGGAAATTTATAACGACAAATAATAAATCTTAAGATCGTTAAGTAAACAGTTCTAGGTTTACAGAGGTTGTCGACATATAAAATATGTATGACAATTTTAAATAGTAACAACTGAATACATGTTTCTTGGGGTTTTTAGGGTTTCATAAGGTATATGATGGTTGCCGTTATAAGAGGAGGAGAGAGTAGAGGTTAAATAGAAAATATCTTATTTGAAATTACATTGGAGAGCAGTTTGTGTTTAACTGTTTAAAAATATGACATTTATAAAATTATGACAATTTGTGTGCAAATAAAATATTTTTTGTTTCCGCCTTGTAGAGGGAGAAGGTTTGGAAACGTACCGTTACTTCAGATTGAAATAGTTTCCTTATACAGCAATACATAGTATTTAGCGTTCTAAACATTATACGTACAAAGATCTTTACGTAAATTCGACTAAAATTAGACATAGTTTCAGTTTTACATTTTACATTGTAGAATTCTGACATACCGTCAAACTAGTGCTTTTCAAATACTAACTGCATGAATACAGTAATAAATTCTAAAGTCATCAACACTAGAGAAGTGACCGACGAAAAATATAAAAAATAAAGAGTTTTAATTATTAGACGTTGTGATGATGTTTAAATGTAGTGATTACATTATAAGGAAATCAATATAAACTCCATCTTTAACATTGTAATAAATTTATCTAGAAAAATTCATATTTATTCGTGTAAAATGTTCAATATAGCAGTGGCTTTGTTTCTTAAAAAGTTAGATGTACTAAGGGTCAAATAACACAGAGACAAGATTTGGTTGCATAAGTGATTTTATGATCTAAGGTTTGAAGGAGGTCGCGTTCATTTTTTTAATGCATTGCGAAATAAATGTTTAATGCTATCATTAAATAATGAAATATGTTAAATAATAATTTTTTCTCAGAATATACCTTCAACATTATCAAAATTCGGTTTAACACTAAAACTGAACTTACACTCAGCCCGGAAGATACTACATAATTTCAAATGTTTTATTACATTTCAGAATAAATGTACGGGTAATAAATAATAGCGATCATAAATAAAAAATGAATTTTAAATATTTGTTGACATTCGAGGAAGATGTACCTGAAGAGAAGGATCTAAAAAGTTACCTGAACTATTTTGGAATTCGGAAAATATGGTAATATTTATCATTCATAATCAAAATTTAATTGACACTAAACAGCTGATGACACTTTCAATTGAAGTTCGTCAAAGAGGCAGAAGCATTCGTTTACAATGTAAATAATTTAAGAACTGTACTTGACCGCCAGTGATGCAGATAACAAAGACAAAGTTACTATATAACTTTAACCCCAGATTGCGTCATTGACGAATTTAAACATTTATTGCATTGGAAAAATAGTTTAACGCCGTTATAAAACCAACTATAATGAATAACGCTGTGAATGTTTTAACATAAGGTACTCGAAACTGGTGGGCTTCATTGACATTGTCATATGACATTTTAACAGTGGCTTGAGAATAAAAAAGAGAAATAACAATAACATGCATCAATGATCCATTATTTCCCAGACTACAGTCCAAAAAACAACAAGACATCTATAACGAAACACCTTATAACAGTTATTTTGAAGTGTTGAATGAATTTAATAAGGATTTCCCTCTTATACCGGAAATTATGAGATTTCTCCCTGGACCTTAATAGGCTTCTCAGACCTTCAGGTGTATATTTTCTGCATCAGGACAAGTCAACTATGGCATATAAATATCTTAGACCTTCCGTATATGACAAGAACTAGAAGTAAAGGCTGGTCGAAATAGATACCGAAACCTATGTATTTGCATTTCCTTGATCGAGGCAATGATGCCAATTCAGGTCTAGTGATTGAAATATAATTAATTCGAACAAGAAATTCTCTATAAATAATATGTACCTACCTGATGTATGCCCACATACGCTTGGAACATTCCATTCAAAACGCTCTGGTGCGATTTGGTTACACCTAGCCTATATTGCAATTGTGTTGGTTAGTTATCCACCTGAGGAGGAGATCAGATTGCAAATCTCGAAACGTCGTGTTAAATACTGATTTTTCATCACTGAGCAATGAAAAATATTTAAAAAATCCTATTTACCTCACAATCTCTCCATAGAAAGGAAATTTAAATAAAGAAAAATAGAAGAAGAATAATTAAATTCGAGTCTCATTCTATTGTTTTCTTAGTAATGTAAAATTTAACACTGTCTACATTAATAATTGTTTAGAATTGGGTGAACCATTCAACAATACTGTCACAAGAAAATAATAAATTCATAACGAAAATATAAAACTATTTAGGAAGAACTAAATCGGCATAAATAAACTACTTTCCAATATAAAGTTATGATGTATTGTCGCATTATTTTATAAAAAGAAGGTGTCTGTAAATAATTCATTTTAACAGAAAATAATTATTTGTACATGAACTATTTAAGCGACATTATCTCTGCACAAATAAAAATGTTTTAATTGACTTACAGTTAGTGAATATCCATTACTACACCGAATATTGTATTGTTATTGTAAGGAAAATGTTCATTTGAAGTCTTCAAGTAGATAATAATATAGGCCTACTAAAATTAGACATAAAGTAGGTTACTATTGTCTTACATCTTACACATTCTATATTCTACGAGCTCGCAAACAATTGTTTACTCCCACTTATCCAATACTCTACAAAATAAAACATAACAATAACATTACAAAAAAAAAGAACCGTACTGTAGAGGTTCAAGTAGCTTGTTAGCGCACTTAGTTTTCGCCGTGCGATGGTGGTGTAATGGTCAGCATAGTTGCCTTCCAAGCAGTTGATCCGGGTTCGATTCCCGGCCATCGCACTTACTTTTTGCAACTCAACCCAGCAAGATTTAATTATATACAGCTTTTTCAATTAAGTTTTAGATTGATTATAATTTATGTCAGCAGAAACTTTATTTCTACAAGTGTGAAATATAATTTAGTAACATAGTAATTTAATAGTGATATTTGAAATTCAATTTTAATATGAAATTATTTATCAAGTGCATATTTGAATGTGGTAAATAATTTCAGCAGTCAAATTATTATAATTAAACCGTGCTATTATTGTGATTGAAAAGATAATGAAACTACTTAACATAATAAAAGGTTGCATATTTTGTTGGAAAGCGGGGCTTTTATATAATTATTGTTTAAATGAAAATGGATTAAAATGGAAATAAACTTTTAAACGTCCCTTGACAAATATGTCGTAGTTTTATTACTATACTGTAATTAATTGATTCCAACTAAATCTATACCCGGACAGCGGATAAAAACATGGGAGTGAATTGGACGCCATTATTTTGGAATATTTAACTGTTAATTTTTCTACTCTAAATAATTAAAACAAAAAAAAAACGTGGCATCGGATGCTTGTCTACTAGCGACTTATGTTTGAAAACGATCTAAAATAAATATGTCTCAATTCCGAATATTAAATAAAATATTAACTCCTTTTTTCCAGAAGATATGCTCAGTTTTATTAGTTACAAAAGTTGCTACAAATAACACTATAAACGCCTCAATATTTTCATGTTTATGTTGTTTATCTTTGATTTGGGAAAGATTAAAACATATCCTACATAATGGTTGCTTCACTATCATTTAAATTTTTCTATTTAAATATTTCCTCTAAATGTAAGAAATTGGTCTTTAATTTTACAATAATATGTTCTAAATCTGTAAATTGGTAAATGTTTCCACAGTTTATTGATTTAGGTACAATTAAATGCATTAATAACGTAGAAATATTGATATTTATGATACAAATTTATTATTTATACTCGTAATTGCTGTAATTAATTATTTATTTGTTAGAATAATGTTTGATTGTTTCCTAAGTTAAATTTGGCTACAGATTTATTTACACACACAGACTTTTCTCTACCGAAACTCAAAAGTGGATGCATTTAACGAATAAAAATTATATAATAAATACTAATTAATTACATATATTACTGAAATAAGATAAAGTGAGATTTTTTATTGCCTGGAGACCAGGGAAAGTGAGGAGGGTAAAAAGAGAGAAGGGAGACAATGTGGAAAAGGATCAAGAAATGTTAAATTGTGTTGGGGGAGAGGGAAAACAAACAAAAGGGTCTCCACGGGTTGCCTACCACCAGAGTTGGTCAACCTGACTCCGTGTAGCACCTGCAGTTCTGCTATAATTTCAACTAGTACTAGTGTAATAAATTGTAATCGATACCTTACAAAGTATACTAAACAATAGATGTACACTCAAATTCACACTACTATTTAATAATGGACCGGAATTGGATAGAAATTACAACAAAGTATTTAGTAGCCATTACTGGCCTGATAGCTAAACATGGGTGAATAAAACTGCTGACAGTTAAAAACTTCTAGAGCAGCCTGTCCCAAAATAGCCTGACGGTGGCTGTTGCGTTAGATCCCCCCTCTACACCCCGCGCCCTACAGTGTTGCCAGTTTTACCCTTGTTTACATCAGGGAACAGCTGATGGTCAGATGCGATATGGCAACATCGCCTCAAATGTCATCAGACTATTCGCTTTTGAAGTGACTGTACCGTGATTTTTGAATTTTGGATTGGATTATATTGTGTCGTAATTTTTCTGTTGTTCTTAGAATTAATAAATTTTTTTATGAAATGACAAATTAATTAAACGAGTTTCTTCCAGCGGGAATGGCTCAGGATGGGAATCGTGTTCCGAGAACGTGTTGCGTCGGACAGTGCGGGAGAAAATCAATCAACAATCACACATTAAAGCGGAGAGCCTATCGAATAGAATGGCCTGGGAGAAATCGAAGTTCTAAACAATAGTAAGTATAAATAATCGGAATAGGACGGACCGTCCGTCCCACCTGATGCTTTTCATTTGGTCCGGGTTGATTTGTGGGCCGGGGGATGTATAATAATGGAAGACTTCCAAAATGGAGGAGCGATCTCTAAATCACGACTCATGACCGGCAAAAAGACGAGCGAAGCAATAAACGTCGTCCATAAGTTTCGGCGGAGGTCAACTTTTGTTCAGAGATGCCACTCATAAAACATCAACGGGGGAGGGGCAGCGGCTACACACTACCGAAATATCTCATCTCAATTTATCGTCTTCATGAACAACTTTCTGAATCGAATTTATTTCGATATATATTGTGAAATAAAGAAGTGCGCTATCGCGCTGTGGATCTTGGCGGGTTTGCGGCACAGAGCGAAGCGAGCGCCATCACCGAGATGTGATGTATATGTGCTAATTATGCCGTGTGGACGCCTGGACGCCAGTCGCCTCTTGTTCGATTGTTATCATCGATAGATCGATGGCTCCTGTCCGACCGCTTCACTCTGTAATAGCGAGTACTTCTTCGTTAGACCTTTTGTGCCGGTGCGGACTTTCCTCACTCTTTTTGCACCTCTTTTCTGGTACATCCCGTGAATTACGTAGTCCACTGGAGGCCAATCCTCACACGCCAATCGAGATAGCGCAAAAATGTGCATTTTTAGCACAAATTAGCGTTATCATTCCCCCGCCCACTCTTACAATTCCTCGGTGTTTGATAAAAAAGTGACGATTGTATTGTTTCATCCTCATTGACCGACTCGAATGAGTTTTTTCAGTCGCGTATAAATGCATCGGTAATGACGAATGCAGTGTAGAAATTTCACACTCGTGCGACGCTATCTTAGAATCTGTTTTAATTATTTAACAACACAGATATTGTTTTAACTCGACCCAGAGATCCATAGGTGTGGTCTGCACAATAATTACAGGTTCAAAACTCGGCGCATGCTAATTTAAATAGTACTATTGCATAAACAATATTGTCAAATCAAATCAAATCAAATCTTTTATTGCTCGTCACAATTACACATTGTATGGCAAACGTCAGAATTAATTATAAATTTAAAACTCGCATACCACATTACCACCACGTCCAAACTTACATAATGTTCATGCATTCCAGTCTCATTCATCCATCGCCAATCTCAACCCACTTTCAGCGCTGGAGTCAGTCATCGAATTGGGCGGTCTCCCAGTTAAACGCCAGAAACTCGTCAACGCTGTAGAATGCATTTGACACCAGGAAGCGCTTAAGACGAGCTTTTGACGCCTTGGGCGTTTGGGCGTTTGTAATAAAATTTGGCAAACTGTTGATGAAATGAACACCTGCCTGCGAAGGTAAGTGCTCATAAACCAATTGTAGAGGTAAATGTTTAAGGATTTCAATAAAATGGAACTTTTTATAAATAGAATTATGAAACTATTAAAAAATACTCACTTGTAAAACTGTAGGCATATATACTACAATTTCTCTTTAGTAAGTTGAATAATTTTTGCAAGGTCATAGAATTATCTATATTGAAGAAATGTAGTTGTACACGTTTTATGTATATACAAAGTGTATCTATATTCTCTAACCCACAATATCTTTACTATCATGTATACCTTCACTAAAATATACAATTTGAAAAATCAATTTTGAATTGTACCACCAGCTTATCGCCTGTTCACAGTATCTCTTTACTACACATAATATAAGGAAGGGTTGATTCAATTCGAATATTGGGTTTTTGCTCCATTCACCTTCCGCTTTGTGCATCGTCTGAAATTCTGAAATTTGACGCTATCACAGACTTGACTCCTGAAATCTGACTCCACGTTCCTCTGAAGAGATGCAAACACAATCGGCGACGAAAACGAAACGAACCTTGCATCATTTCGACATCAAAGACCTTTAAACTACAGAAGATATCTGTCTGGGTTACTCTGCAGCCATACAGTGCGGTTTCTTTACTGTTTCTTTTTTTATCATAATCTAATGGTGTGTTGGTTTAGTTACTGTTATTATTTTTTAACTTCATATTTAATTTATCCCATGTCCTTAATTTCGATTTATGGATTTTTTTTTTTTTATTAAAATCTATTTCATGACCGTGGAATTTTAGGTAAATGGAATAGAATGTCTTTGGAATCTTTTGCTAAGAAGGTTCTTTCTAAGCCTGTGGCATTTTAATCTGCATCAGCCCAGACAATATAGTTGGAAATAAACTTTCTATGCGAGCAACCAACTTATCACTGTGCTTGATCAGATGTACTTAACGTTTTAGAGTGAAGAAGATCCAAACAAATTTTTAATTTTGTATTGACCCCCCCCCCCGGGGATCGAACTCGTGACCTCTCGGTTAGAGAGTAGCAGAGTTACCTCTAGGCTACGATGAAGGTCTTGTTTCGAAAATTCCTAGCAAGCACGCTCAGCAGAAAATTTGTGAACACTCTCAGCTCCACGTAAGATTGGTGGGACAGGATGGTTACACTTGTGGTACACTGCTGAGGCTGAAACAATTCTTTATTGCGTAATTAATTTGTGTCATTACTTTATTTACGTGTAGATTTAATTCTTTATTTGAATTTTGTTTTTTACGATGGAAGAATCGTAAAGGAAACGGGATTTTTCCGAACATTTGCCATTGTCCAGTGATACAAAAAGTAAGTTACACTACGTTTCGAGACCTGCAATTCTTGCTATTGGCTATTGGCCTCTGGTCAGTCGCAGGTGGTTGGTCGGCGAATGCAGACCTATTGTGATTCTGCAGTTCGGTTTCAATAATTAGTGTCGAGTTTAGCGCGTTTTTTAAAGTTAGTGAAGTTGACACACAACATGGTGGTTGTGACTCCTGACTTAGGCGTGTCATAACGCTCTTGTATGATTTGTTTATTTTAACCTAGTTTGTAAAACAAATTACAGCTCTGAGTAATAAAATAAATTTATAAAATGTATACAGACTGAAAGTCTCTTTATCTAGTTTTATGACCATGAGATAACTATTACATATGACATGTATCTCTGACGGCCAGTTTTAATTGAATCAAGCTTGTAAAAATATATTATGAGGAAAAATCCCTCATTTCATATTTTTAACCCTTTTGATACCATCACATTTCGACCTCCGCTACAACTGTCGCGGCTACATATTAATTCCTTTGTGAGGAGAACTCGACTATAGAGCTCAAGAAAACCATATTGTGCTTTAACCTAGTTTGTAATTATGTGTTAGATAGGTCAGTTATTCACCTGAAGAAGAGATCAGATTGCCGATCTCGAAACGTAGTGTTGCTGATTTTTTGTGTCACTGAACGATAGTAAATATTCGGAAAAATCCTGTAGATTTATCTTCCCCGTTAATACGAACACAAACGGTATGAGAATACGGTGGCAGAGTTGGGTCTCAAGGTTTTGCATGACGATGGATAATGTGTTCCCAGCTACACGGAAAACCCAGTTAACTGGGAGGCGGAGGCGTGACAAAAAGTAGCTAAAAGTGGAGCAGCTCATACGCACCTGCCATGAGTCAGGGATTAAGTTGTCACTACCAGTTGTAAATTGGCGGTTGTATGACGGGGTGCATAGCGAGCAGCACCGTACCTGGCACTATCTAGCGGCAGCCGGTGCAACCATGCGCTGCAGCACGACCTAACCTAACATAACCTAAAAGTGACGTCTCAGATTTGTCGTGTGGTGCAATCAATATGGCGACCAAACGAGAGTGTTTACTTCATTGGTGACTTGATACACTAACACTGCTAAACTGCTGAGTACTATATCCAAATATAAAAAGGTGCAACAATATATTCAGATAAATTATGAAGAAACTCAATAAAGAATCCTTTTGTTTTTGTATGTTATATTGCTTAGGTTCTCGGGCAGCTTTCCATTATTTTTATACACTTTGGGTTAAATGGTATACCTCAGTTATTTCAATCCGTTTGAGAAGCTATATATTTTCTCTTGTCTATGACCAAAAGAGAGTTTTTGTAAATAAATATTAGTTTAAGAATGATAATATTCATTTTAGTTTATTAAATTATTCACTCTCCAGGTTCTCTTTTGGGGCGTATTTTACCTTTAGTTTAATCATAGGTAAATATTTTTAAATTTATTATTTACATTTTCATACATTATCTCTGATAAATGCGGTTTTAAAGAGTTTTACTACAAAATAAGCATTTATAGGTTTGATCTGATGACGGATATATCCGTATTAAATTATTCACTCATTAGGTTTTTTGTTTGTGCGTATTTTACCTAGTTTCCTGTAGTTTAATCATTAGGTATAACGACTAAAAATATTTTTAAATTTGTTTATATGTATATATATATATATATATATATATATATATATATATATATATATATATATATATATTCATAAATTATCTCTGATGAATGCGGGTTTAAAAAGTTTTACTATAAAATAAATAGTTATAAGTAAATAGGTTATAGGTTTCATCTGATTGACGGATATATCCGTATCCGTCCTCGAAAGCATCATTGCAGTTTTAGCAAAGTAAAATATAGAGTGTGTGGATGAGACCCTTTTAAGTCATAAGATTGAAGTGTGCAGTTCTTGCCATAAAAATCTTAAGATTAAATGAATCAGATTTGTAGAAGCTGAATGAAAACACAAAAAAGATAACCTTTCTTGCAGTTGTGTTCTATTAGGAACAATGTGACCTAGCTTCGTGAAGCCAAATTATTTCATACCCTGGCTAAAACGCAGAGCCCTGTTTGTGGGGCCTGGCACTTAAACAGATACCATCATACGTGCCTCTTACATTCGGGAGGTTGGCAGTAAGAGAATTGCCGAGGGAATTAAAAGGGGTGTATAACCCCTCGAAAGAATTTGAAAAACTATTAATCCTCGAGATCTTAGTTAATGTCAAATGCTAGTTGATGCTGAAGAAGACCCTTTCAATCCTCCCATCTGTTGTTGCTACTCCTTGTCATCTCTTCAGATCAAATCCTGAACCAAATGGGGTTAATAGGAAGAAACTGTTGCAGTAGAGTTTTCTGCGCCTGTTGGTGACAATTGTGGCCAAGGAACAGTACCCGAAGATGTATCGACTGAAAGTGTAGTCTAGGTCTCCGGTTCAGGACCTGATTCATTGTCTACTTTAGTCAAGAAGGGAGCACAGAATGTCCAGATTCTGCAAACCAATCTAAAAAACAACATAGAGAAAGTTCGTTCCCCACAATGGTAATGTGCAGAAAGAGGAAATAATTCAATACCAATGGGAAAAGCTCTGTTAATCTTGACTAGAATTTAATACTACTGAGGAAATCATCAAAGAATTATCACAGGATCATGATTGACACATCTGACGAGAACCAGACTAAGCTACCAGTCATCCTTCTATAGAAATAGATCCCAAAGGTTTCGCCTTTCAACGAGTCAATGCAGAGGTGTGCTTCGCTATATAGTCACAAATTTAGAAAGGAAGGATCATCACAAGAAGATTTGACCGTGCGTTAACAGTAGTGGATTGCGTTATACACTATCACAATATTAGTGGTTTTCAGACAAAATCTGATAAGGACATCACTCTTAAAAACTGCAGCTTTGCTGGTTTGATGGTGATTGTAGTTGTATCTTGATTGTTTTCATTGAAAACTTGACGTTTTTCTGAAAATCTGATCTGAAAATTTTCTTGCTAGTTAAAGGTTCAAGATTACAGTGCTTGGAGGAAAGACCTTTCCCTTAGAATCTCTGGATGGGATAATTTTTAATTTGCCCACTTTTGAATGAATCGTGCCCTTAATAGAATACGAATTACAAGGTAATTTATTCTTTGTAAGGGGAGAGCTGTTGCAGATGCGATGGATCAGAGGTTGCTGCTCACCCAATGCAAAGTTGCCGTAAAATTTGTAGTAGTACTTTTCAATTCATGAAGTTTTATGTGACACAGTGGCGGAGAGTGTATTCTATTACGACTGAAATATTGGACAGGAGTTAGTATTGTACACTGATGAGTTATGCGTATGCCCGATATGGTCTTCAAAGATGCGGCGACCTGTGCATGAACGACGCTTAGGTAGGAATGGAATTCCTGAGAGCTGAGTGATTTTCGGTCCAGAGTGATGATGAAAAGTCGGGATAAATTAATGGTTTATTGGGATGAAAATGTGGACCTTATAAATGGTCCGTTTGAAAACCAGGCTTCGACGCTAGCTCTATGTCGAAAGTACGATATTGATTCTAACAGATTGCTCATTTTCTTCCTTGATGTAGTGTTTGCTCCAAAACTAGAATAAGTTTTATTTTAAGAATCATAGTTCCATCTAGATCAGAATAACTTTAGATCTTATCTTTTTAGTTATAATTTAGCGAACTTCTCCTAACAAAGTTGCAGTACAAAGACAGGAAACAAGTCATTCTATTTTAAGATCTCCGTACTTAGATTTGGCTCTAAGAATCTTCAGGATTAAAATTCTTTCAATTTGCTTCTCGGGATATCTTGAATTTATTCCGTAAGTATTATACTTTGGCATACTGTCAATACATCTGCTGGCATTTTTAAACTTAGCAATTGTCATTTTTATCGGGGAATATGAAAGTAGGAAAAGTTTAAGATACTCAGCCAACTTTCTCAACAGAAAGCGTGCTGCTGATAAAAAGTTTTGATGGTCTGTAGTTCCGGATGAAATCTATTCGGGTACGTAAAGAAAGGTGAGATAGTCTAACGGATTTCTGTATAAAGATATTACTCAATTCATATCAAATCTAGTCTAATTCTTTTATCAGTATTTAAATCAACTATTGAAAGGGTTATAACCAGTGTCGGAAGGAATTCCCTTGGTCCCAGCTGTTGTTGGTTTTGGCGGAATCATCACACCACCAATGCGTTGTAGTCAAAGTGTTGAACAAATCTTCGGATTGGTCCATCATTTGATGATGAGATGTTATGTACAAAGCTGATAGTGATTAAATCCGAACACGCCAGTTTGGCAAATACTGGCATTCCGTTTATATCCGTTGAAGTCGTTCAGTCTGTCACTGATAACCTAAAAACTCGACAGTCTGTGGCATTGATGGTATTCCGGTGATTGTTGCTAAATGTATGTCTGATATAGTCACATCTGTGTTTTGTAGTTGTACAGGTGGATTTTGTTGACAGTTTGAATGTTCTTCTATCTGGAAGATAGAGGTAGTAACGACATTCCAAAACATGGCCCTTGGAATCTTTCTAACTTTTGACTGATATATGTTCTTTGTACCTTATTAAAAATATTCGAGAAGGCTGAATACTGCTTATTTTAAATGTAATTTTGTCATTTTATATCTCCAGATACCACGGATCCATCAAAAGTCGTTTGACTGTAACACACTCTTTGTTACCACAGCAACATATGCTTCTGCTGTTGATCGTGGATGCCAAGTTGACACATCACCAACACCACTGTTTTACAAATCTTCCAGCTTTAGCATATTTTCTAGATGCATGTAGTGAAAAGGCATCTATAATTGAGAATGGACATTTAGAGTACGCATTGGTGGTTTGAATTCATTGAATATGTCAATCATCAAGGAATGCCTCAAGTTTCTTAATTCGACCCTCTATTTTTTTGTTATTTTTCGCTTTTTATAGCCTATTCGTCCAGCTTTATGGCAATATTTAAGAGTTCTATTCCCAATTGTATATGATGTAAATGATTTAGTTCTACAAATAGTAATTATCACTTCTGCTTTGATGTAAACTGACTTCAAAAATTTGTTCTTGGGCTTCATCAAAGTGGCAATGGTTACTTTTATATCTAACACTAATCATTTTACAGGATTGAGGGCGATAGAACTAAAGAAAGACAGTGATTTCAAGCCAATCCCCTCTGAACAAATAAGCAGAATTATTTTGAAAGCGAGGAAGAACTTGTTATAGTTATGACCATCATCTGTTGCTTCAAGGATGAAGAAATATACTTGGTAGCGCAGAAATCTTAGACTTCATTTTTCAAGTAAGCAACATTTTGGATGTTTGAATCCTTCTGAACTCTACCGGTCAGATGCCTTTGGTCAGTAAAAATGTTGTTAAGCGACTGTCCTTCTCCGTATCCAAAAGTAATTTGTAGGCCACCATTTTAATGAAAAATAAAATGTTATGATGGATTGTCTTAGTCTAAGATAAATTCTATTATATTAAAGAGAGCAAAATTGTAGGAAACCCACATTTGTCAGATGAACGTATAAAATCACAAGAATTCGATTACAAGGTCTTCCTTGGACTACAAGGATAAATACAATTCCTATAAAATTAAAAGAAAAATTGATGATTTTGTGAAATCTACTGATACTTACATTTTAGGCTGCACAAAACCGGGCATACAGAGTGACTTGGAAAAGGAATCCATTTGTAAAGTTCCACCAGAATATAATGATTTAAACCGTCTTAAAATTTAGTGTTTCCGGTCAGCACTAACAGTTCAATTCTGACGGCGCTGCTTCCAGCAGAGTTCCTGACAAACCATACATCAACCTTCCCTCGGCCCGCGCCTACCGACGAATCAACCACCCATACCCCGCCTGTGCCCTTTATACGGCTGAATGCTAAATACATAAATAATCGTCAAAACATTTCACGATTCCGTCTTCACGGGCGCAGTAAAAAGTTTGTTTTATGGATCCTCGGTCCTAATTATAAATTATGGGGAAAATCTGAAGTAATGACGGCTTTGTGGAGATTTATAGGTTAGGTTTGTGAAGGCCGGCGCGGCAGCGCGGGAGTGACCGGCCTGTAATAAGACTGATGGGTAGCGTCAAGATGGCGGATCCTAACCTCTCGACGCTGCTGTCCTTATTGGAGTACTCGGAACGACAGGAGTGTCACTTTTTGCCTGAAACTAGCGATAATGGCGCAGTAAATCTCGGCAAATTATTGCGGTTCTGTCGTGAAAAGTGTGGGGTGCCGCCTTGAGCGGAAGTGTTCGATTGTGGCTCCACTTTTGGGGTGATTTAACCTGATTTCGTATATTTGGTAGGTACTGTACTATTCTATCGTCAAAATAGTGATAAATAATAAATATCATTAATAAATCTTGGTATAGATTGACATATGGACAGTGGAAATGTCCCTTATGAGATTCAGCTTTAGTGAGAGCTCTTGAAATTAATTCCATGAGAAGATAAAAATCTCAGATATATTTCGACCTTATTTATGGTCGAAGAATTATGGGAGATAGTTCTTTGCTTGGAGATTCACTAATGCTACTGGTGTGCTTCCTCTTCACATTGCATGTATCCATTTAGATACATCATCCTGACTCACTACAGACTGCAACCTAAAGAGTTAAACTAGCTAGCACAGTTCTTAACACTTGTACAGTTATTAAAAATAGAAAAGCATAAAATACTTCAGGTTAGCATTGTAGTTTTGGAGTAAAACTCAAGGTTGTTTCAAATTTGCCAGTTTTGATATTTACCGATTATTTGACAACAACCAACTAATTCACATAAAAAAACCAAACTTTCACAAACATTGTATTTTTATGAAAGGATAACAGGATTTCGGACATTTGCCATTGTTATAGGTTATAAAAGGTATAACGCAACGTTTCAAGGATTGGAATCTATCCTCTTCGTCAGGTGGGAGAGTTATTAATACATACACAAATAAAGAACAGAAAGAAGTAAATAAGGGAAAGAAAAGGGTTCAAACATACTCAAAAGCTGCTTGGAGTCCAGTCCAGGCGTCGTCATTGCACAGGATGCAAGTACCGAGCACAAATCACAAGTACGAGGATCACACAAGCACAGGCTATTGTGGTACTCAGGAACGTTGTGTTATACCTTTAACCTATCTAACCTATGCTATAACCTATAACGATGGCAAATGTCCGAAATCCTGTTATCCTTTCAAGCCTTCCATGGTCAATAATAAACTTTAAACAAAGAAATATATTTTTATGTAATTATAAAAGTTCAATAAATCTTATAAATTTATAAGGGCCATTGAAAATATTCATTCTTTACAAAAAATTACATGCATACTAACTGTATTGTTTTCGTTTGTCGTGTTATTTTTAATTTTTAACTTTTGACGGCCCTTTGTGGAACATTTTCACCTTTTTTGGACTGGTGATGGAAACTTTGTTCCAAAATCATGTAGTGATCAGTTACAACAGTTGGAACTGTTTCGACAAGATATAGTACTTTCTTAGTTTATCAAACAGTCTGTGACTATACACGGTGAATTTTGGTCAGAATATATGACTAAAAATCTATTTATTGTGTTACATTTGTATATGGAGGAAACTATGAATATCTAAATCGAAGAACGATCGTTCTCCGCCATTCTCGGTAAAACTTTTTTTTTCTCAGGATGACAACTGTAATTTTTTTTGTAGATTTTTCAACGTCTTAGCAAACTATTAATACCTCTACAGAAAGGAAATAAAACGTTATAAAGATAACGTTCTGCCTGACGTTTTTGAAAAGTCAGGCAGAAAGGCAAAACAGCCTATGCTACTATTCTTAATGTTTATTCATTTATTACAAAGGGGTGGTCCTAAAACACAAGCACATCAGTCAGACCCAACGGTGTTTTTTCTCTCCCGATCGAAAGAAAGGTGCAGTACATTGCAGTCCGTTCAAGAAGTCTCAATAACTGCTGTAACCTACCAATGAGCTCTCTGTCAGGTATCAGCTGTAGTCCATCGGACACTCGTCCGTTAATATTATAACATTTATAAAAACTGCAGGAAAATATCTTAATCCTATAATTGCTAGGGATAATCATTCAGAAAGCAGTTCTAAATGTAGAGTTGTTTTTTGAGACGAGGAACAATATTGGTCTATGTTCATGGAAGCCTCTAAAGAATTCTTATTAGAGCAACAATCAGTTGAACTATATCTCACTGTAGCTTGTGCTAGTGTGATGTGTGATTGTGATCCTCGTACTTGTGATTTGTGCTCGGGGCTTGCATCATGTGCAGTGACAACGCCTGGGCTGGACTCCAAGCAGCTTTTGGGTATGTTTGAAAACTTTTCCTTCCCTTCTTTACTTCTTTCTGTTCGTTATTTTTGTATGTATTAATACCTCCTCTATCTGACGAAGAGGATAGATTCCAATCCTCGAAACGTTGTGTTATACCTTTTATAACCTATGACGATAGCAAATGTCCGAAATCCTGATATCCTTTCAAACCGTCCATCGTCAATAACAAATTTTAAACAAAGAACTCAGTTATATCCTTGATTCAATAATAGTAATGAGTAAATTACTAGTGCTTTAAAGTAATATATTGTTGTCAACGATGTCTTTACAAGGAATAGTCCAGGAGCCAAAAGCCAATTTATATTGTGTAAGCACACAGCCAGATTTTTCTTGAAGTCAATATCAATATCTCCTAAGCAAGGAATCAGCCACGCGCTTGTTTTGATGGAGGTCGAAATGGGAGTGCATCACAAGGATTAAAAATATGAAAGACTACAATTTTTCTCCGATAATGTTTTTTCTAGCTCAACTCACCTTCTGATACATAAATAATACTAATATAATCTTCAGACAAATAGATATCGAGAGTGAAAGTCACCACTTGAAAAAATATGATCTGAGAAAATTATAACGTTTCATGCCTTTAACCTTTTTGGTACCTTTTCATTTCGACCTCCACCGCGATAAGCGCAACTGAAGACTATTATTTTCTTAGGAAGAATTCTTCTATTAATTCAAATAGAAGGAATGTTTATGTATACAATGCAAATTGGCTAAGCTCCTTACTTGAACAGTGCAAGTTAACAAATTAAATAGGTAACTCAGTTTTATTGCACTTTTATTACATCCATTATTATTTTAATGAGAAATTTAATAACAATCGAAACACCATTTTAGACTGATTGTCTGATGGTAAACAATTTAATATGCTCAAGAATATATTTTAGGATTTATAGACTGAACAATTGATGTTCCTCACACAACTCGTCAAATTAATGGTTGTTTTCATATTTATTGTTTGTGTATTACTTAGAATTGAATTGGAAAGTTACCATGACTATTGTGACTTGTATTAGTTTATTTTTGAGTATACGATAGGCCAAATTTGAGTTTGTCTCCAGTTTTCCTCCCTCTTTGTACGGCGTTTGAATCGTCTATCGTGTATGTTGTCTGTTACAACTGAAGTTCGACATTTCAAGAAATGGTATTTGGCATCTTCTTCAGGTGAAACTCTTAACATATTTGGTTTGAAAAACAGGAATTTAAAACGAACGGAAATTGCAGGAGATGAGTTGATTCAATGTGAATGTAGAGGTTAGCTCCAGTTCACCTTTCTCTTAGTGCAGCGTCTGGAATTTGGCACAGTCACAAACTTACGGCTGATTTATCATTATTAACCAGTTGGAAATACTGGAATATAAATAAAAGAGTAACAAATACACTTAAATGCAGTAAATTGGATTTTTATAGCGTTTAATGACTTCACCAAAAAGAATACACGATTACAATGTTATCGCAATACTATGCAAAAAGAAAAAGATTTCGAGTGTGGTCAAGTGCAAGAAATATGAACTACAGTGTTTGAAGAATAAACATTATTTACAAACAACAAATAAAAACTTGAAGAATAAGAATATTGCTATTTTTTTAGATAATACTACAAACTGTCGTAAATGTATCAATATAAAAATTCAATTTTAGAATACCAAATAAATAACTGATAAGTTCTACTAAAACCCCGTACAGTCTGATCAACTTTGATGAAAGATGATCAAGTGCTTTGCTCGCGTATTCTGAAGATTGATACACTATTGGATTGTATCAAACATTTTGATCGTATGTACTCAAGTAGTAAGGCATGATTAAGTAGTTGATTAAGTTTGCTTCGATGTACTGGCGTTACTTTAACTTTTGTTTTATTTTAGTTTTGTAATCAATTTGCTTAAAATTTGACTTTTAATTTCATCACATCACTATTTTACTGAATCATTATATGTTGCTTATTATTCAATATTGTTATTAGCATGCACGTGGAAAATGAGTGGATTTGATTTTAATTACTTTAGCTATCACAGTTTTATATACATGTTGTATAAACATTTTATCAAATGTGTCCATGTGAGTTTGTAATAATCTAAAAGCAATATTGGTTCAACACACAGTAATATATTTACGAAGTGCATATAACGCAATGTTCTGGGGAAAGGTGCAAATAAGGTAGTGTTTAACGAGATAATGGTAAATGAAACTGTTTATTAACGAACATTAACAATACATTCCATCACTTAAATTCTATATAAAAGTCAACTGCATACGCTATGGTGATTCTTTACTCTAAACCCTGATTCATGAAAGGAACTATATATTGAGCACATCCTCTTAAGGTTCTCTAGAACTCCATCCTCCGACCATTCTACCCACTGGGATGTTCGTCTCCCATCCCCTCGTCTATGACGATGAGGCCGGCATGATCCTCCATGTCCTCCGCCCCCAGGACCCCTGACTCGGCCAAGCTGATTGTCCGCTGACGGTGAAGCCCGTCGAACAGCACCCTCTGGGTCATTTCGGAGAAGGCGTCCCCCTGGGCGAAGAAGGAAGTGCCGTCGTAACCGTCAATGGCGTCCTCCGCCGGAAGCTGGACACAGATGACGTCATCTGAGGGTTCAGAGACGATCACGGTCGGCAGGAGATCCTCTGACCGCGAGGTCGCGAAGACTACAGAGGTCAGGGTAGGGTTGTCTGCAAGACTCTTTGGATGGGAACTTAATATCACATCTTCTTCTTTTGTCTTCTTACTTTCAAGCGCCTTCGATTTAGTCGATCTCTTCCTGAAACCACAAAATACACTCGTAAATGTAATGAAGAGCTGGAGTAAAATACTTAAATTCTAACTATACGAGATTGCAAACCTTTGACTCTGAAGACCTTTTTAATAGAAGAAGAGAGCTTATAGAGTGGTTGACCTCGGTAGTAAATGTTTAGCTACAATGGTGAAGGAAATTAGTTACCTACTGAGTTGACCCCTCGGTGAACTAGAAGTGTGCTCTTATGGCACATTTTGAAGAGCTCCAAATCAAAAATGCTCCAAAAATTTTTGGATTAAAAAATTAAGAAGAAAAGACAAAGAACGTTGTCATGAGTTTTCATGATAAATATAAGGCAAACAATACGACAAAATTTGTAAAAGACAGGAGAGGACCTTATTACTGGAAGCCATTGCATCTAGATATAACAATACTTATGATCAACCAGATGTGGAATGAGGGATTGAAAGAGTACTGCTGTTAGGAATTTGAGAACGCAGTTCTTACATAGTTATTCCAATTTCCGCTTTAGTGATACATTCTGCAAGTGTAACATTTTTGTTCACTATGACGAGTAGCTGAAGAAACCCTTCTTGAAGAAGGGAGCCTTCTGCGTGGCCTCCAGAATGGCAATGTATTTAGGTTGATGTGGAGTCTCCTCGGACATACCGGGCACAGCCACTATGAAGAATCATGTCAAATTTAGAAGAAGGGGATTCTTTCTCTGTTCCAATCACTAAGAGTCTAAGCTGGCAGGTGAAAGTTCTTCACGTTTGTGCTTGTTGAAACCTTTATTAGTAAGGAAGCCCCAGCACTCCATCTATCACCTTGTGGTTTTGATCAAGTAATTCATATACCCCAAAAAAATTAAAATTTGCGGTTAGTGGTGTGCCGTCCCTGGACATCCATGTAGTTGCCGTGTTGTAAGTTACGGATTTTCTGTATCTTGAGGTTCTCCATTGGCAGGTATAAACCAGCCAGAAGTGAACCCTCCTGGGGAAAATATATTGGAGATGACACCATACTGCATGGCTTCTGGAAAGACTTAAAGGATTCTATTGATGAGTTCTTTCTTGAACTGAAGAATTTCCTCTATGAACCAGTAGAAATGGAAACTAATTGTACTTTCTTAATTAGCCTGGATATAGGTATTCTCATTTCTTTCTTATATACTACTGCAGACTATTACTGAGAAAATTCTGCACCCTAAGTTCACCAACAGATTCCTCTGATTGACTGATTGAAATTAAGATCTGAAAACGAATTTTGTTAAATTTTCGAATGATCCTCGTATTCAGACCGTGACCCCAAACTCCAAACTCGTTCTGCACTGATTGTATCATACCCTTATCATATTTTGTAAATCATGGCATTAGCCCTGACCCATTAGGGTTTCCCACTGTGTGTCTTTTAGTAGTGCCACATATGATTAGAGTTAAGACAGTTCTACTCTTTTACTAAACCGAATATCATTACAGAAACAAAAATGCCAAATCATTGTCAATTCCATGAAAGTCTTTGAAGAAACATCTAGATTTTTCCTATAAGCATGTCATGGGATAGTGAGAGATCCATACCATAGGATATTTTGGTTGATACTGAATAAAACAAAGGATCAATTATTTTCCATTTACAAACTAAACTGGTCAAGATCGTTTACTGTCCTTCACAGGTACGAGGAGGTCACTCATTATTCCCTTTTATACCCTTATAAGGATAGGCTATGTAGGGTGGTTACAAAAACATGTGGGTATAACATTGATTACAGAAACACCGGCTCGTCCTTTCAAAAACTGGACGAAATAAATACTCCAGCGTTTGAATGTTTATTTTAAAAATTAATAATTCAGACACAAGCCAGGTGAAAGAGGTCTGGAGTGTTTATAACTTCATTACCGCGCGAAGGATAATTGGGCGAGTGGCGAGCGTCTGCGCATGCGCATCAGACTTATTTTGTCGCCACTGGTCATCATTTGCATATTTCTAATTATCGAAAATTGTTGAGGCTTATTAATGAAACAAATAAACAATCGGCAACACGCCTAATTGAATTGTTCCAGTATTATTTACCTTTCAATCTATTCTCGTCATTACTTGGGCAGAGCTTTTACGGTTATGTCCGGTGTTAATTAATATTTAATCCACGACCGGCTTTTATTTTACTTCTATTTATGGTCTAGTTCTGTTTCACCGGCTGGGCCGGCTGATTGAAGTTGATTTTCATCGTTATTACGTCGTTATTTTCAACGATCGCTGTGCTCGGGGATTTTTTGCCACACCGGGTTACCAATCGTTACCGGATGAGTTAGGGAGGGAAAAGGGATTAATAAGCACAACACTATTTGTAAAGGTAATACTGGTTTTGTTGAGTATTTTCGCGTCCCCTTGAGATTTTAATGGTGAAACGAAATCGTTATCAAAATTGTTTGGCTCTACAATTTTCCTATACTGTTGATAATACTAGTACACTGAAAAACTTTTGTAGTATGGGATGTTCGATATGGGTCAAAGAGCCAATTTTCACGACGTTTCGAGATTTGCAATCTGATCTCTTCTTCAGGTAAATAATTGAACCAAACACATAATTACACAATATGGTTTTCTTCTTTTATGGTTTTCTATTCTTATAGCTCTATAGACGGGTTCTCCCTCACAGAGAAATTTATATTCAGCCGCGAAAGTTTTGGTGGAGGTCGAAATATGATGGTATCAAAAGGGTTAAAAATATGAAACTACATATTTTACTCAGAGTATATTTTTACTAGCTTGGTACAATTAAAATTGACCGCCAGACACATCATGGTAGTTAGTTATATTATCGTCATACAACTTGATAAAGAGATTTTCAGAGTCTGTATATATTTTTTAAATTTATTTCATTTTTCAGAGCTGTATTTATGTTTTTCCTGTCTCTCAAGCACGAAATTGTCATGTAGTAAGCGCACAATGTTTTAATAAACACAGAACAAAACATAGGTTTGTCCAATGTAGCTCTTTATGCATATTGTAATGTGTGATTAAAAAATATAATTTTTTATAATTTGAAACAATCATATTTTCAAGTCTTTTGATATCTTTCCACTAAAAGTACCGCAGAAAAGATCGATTTCTTTCTTCTGGGAAAAAGTTTCTCACCGGCAAAATTAAGTCAAAAATCATAATTATTTCCATCATCATTTTACAGATACATCGCAGGAGCACAGCATTCCATGCATATTATGTAATTGCTTGACTACCTTTAAGTAATCACAACATTGCGAAAAAATTGTTTATAAAAAAATTAAAACTGTGTGTGTGTGTGTATATATATATATATATATATATATATATATATATATATATATATATATAAATAGTAAAACCAGCTGTGTGTTTATATACTGCAAATTGGACCCTCGGTCCTGGACT
This sequence comes from Homalodisca vitripennis, assembly GCF_021130785.1. Lineage (NCBI taxonomy): Eukaryota > Metazoa > Arthropoda > Insecta > Hemiptera > Cicadellidae > Homalodisca > Homalodisca vitripennis. Next base: position 7,612,422 of record NC_060214.1, on the reverse strand, counting down.
GAGAGTCCTTATGTCGATTGCACTGAAGTATTTGAATTGGGTGTTTATTGGGTTATGAAACAGTGGGATGGGGCTTAAACGACAGTAAAAGAATAAAACGGTTGAAGTAAAGTTGTCAGAAATGATGGAGCCAACGATGGCACCTCAGTTTGTTACGTCCCCGTGTAACGCGGGCCGTCCCATCGTGTCGCAGTTAACTGTGGACATAAACTCGACAAGAGCCGATCTCCGCGTCCTGTCGAAGTCCGGGATGGGGACATCAACACGATAACTAATCCGACTAATTCCGGCCGAAATCTTTAGGAGACAAAGCGGTAATGCGGCGGGCCCATTACCTTTTATAAAGGCGACATTTCGTCCCACCACGGGGCCCGGAAAGGGCCTCATCGAGTGCCCGACAAGTGATCAAAGTGGGCTCCGGTGAATTTATCCCGGCCGGCCGCGAGTTTATCGTTGTCGCCGACGGCCGGACTGCGTGGGACGCGGTGTCCGACTTGTCTCTCCTGTTTATTGTACGGCATATCCCGGTGTTCATTGTGACACTCGGTAAGCGGATCGGACCTCGGATGAAAGTATGGGCAGTCTCGGAATCCTTATTCATTTCGAGCTCTCAGTCGCAGAGCGCTACACTATGCACTACGTACGCCTTGCCAGGCCGTAGCGGGACTAATAACTACAGATCACACTGTTAACAGACCTCAACCGTAGCTCAGTGGTAACGCTACGGCTCTCTAACCGAGAGGTCGCGGGTTCGATTCCCGGGGAGGTCACAAAAAAATTTTCAAACTAAAATATACTGTTTTTCCTTAAAACCGTTACATTAAAGGACACTGGCGTATACAAAATCTCCGTAAAAACATTTGTCCGCACATAAATGCTTTAAAAAAGGGGTCGGTTTAACAGAACTCTGAAAATACAGAAATGACATATGGAAAGCGTCCTTCCTCGATAGCGAAGGTTGAGAAATCAGATATCCATGTGTAACATCATGTGTTGAAAGAGGTTCAGTGAGAACATCGTGGTATCCGAAGTCCCACAACGTCTATAGAATGAAATAATAAACCCAAAAGTAATGTATAATTACATTGATTATTATTCAATTGATTATTTTTTTCAATTATCATATTAAAATATGTATTACACACAAGTATGTATGTGTGTATAATAATACTCAATCCAGTCATGATATTTGGGATGATTATTTAAGATGGCCGAATACTTTAATCAATTTTAAATTTTAAAATCAAAGTTTTCTTGATACGTTTCTCAGATGTTCGTGCCTTATTTCGATGGGGTTTTCTGTTAAAATACTGTCAATATACTATACAAAATTGTAAAAATATGTAAAATTATATGTTGTTACATGTAATATCTCGTATATATATATATAAATATATATATATATATATATATATATATATTTATAATATGTTTGTTTCGGTTATGTATCGAGTTATTAATGTATAATGATACAATGTATTTGGAATTTAAATTTAAGATACGAATTTTCAGCTCCTCGTTTGTATTTTTAAATAATAGTTGCATGTTTTTCTTATATTTTCCTCCCAAATAGCCTCGGCTAGAGGGGATAATACAAAAACTGCATTGTAAAGAAATGGTTATTCTTGAATAAAAAAGTTCGAACTTGAATTTGAATTCACTTTACAGATGATCAAAAAACTGAATTTACAACACATAACGCAGGATTACTGAAGATAAATAAACAAAAAGCATAGTCATATTTCATGATATGCGTCCAAATCCTAAACTTTTGTATAGGCAATAAACGACCTGACACTGTAGAAAGAATAAGTCAAACCAAGAAAAACGTTCTTTATGATGGTTTGAAGATTAGAAGGTGCTTCTATTTTTCGAGTTGTCTGACACCAGTATCTTCGACCATTTGAAATTGATCTATTTTAATTACTAATAACACCGTAACTGATCCCTTGTAATCGTTAAAATCTACGAATAATAATTTATTTATAAGAAAAGATTTGGGAGCATATAACGGAATTTGACCATAGCCTCATTCATTACCAGTTTAGGAATTAGTCTATTATCTTACTTCTTGGAGGTGACGGGCAAAGGCTGGTCGACGTGCCGGGGATCCTCACCACCGTTGTAGAGGCCTGTGACGAAGGAAGTGGCGGCACTGGCGGTCTGGCCGTGCACAGAGACCAGATGCACGCGGAAGTCCTTGGCGAAGTTGGAAGTAAAGTCGCAAGAAGTTTCTTGGCAAGAGTAAAGGCACTTGCCAGGATGTTTCTTGGTCGAGAGGACATGCTTGCGGAGGTTCTCCTGGGGGAACAATTGGACGGGAAGATTAAACAACTAATATTTAGAATTTAACACTAAAGAATACCTTTAACATCTTTTGGTATAAAAATCATCTTGAGAAATGTTTTAAAAAATTGAACCGCCCTTATCTTTTTCAAATGCATTCTTTCATTTTTGCAAGGAAAAACACTGATCTCAACCTGAATTTTTGCCAAAGCATGATAAAAAATTGGTTTACGGAAACGTTATCGATAATAAAGAAGTGAAGTTGGCAAATGATTTTGTCAACACAAAAAATGTTTAATCCATAATACTTTAATGAGAAGAAATTATAATATTTTAATACTGGAGATCCTAAAGGTTTCATGCCACAAAATTGATGTATGGCACTAAAATGCAACTTTTTCTGTTTTAAAGAAGCGGTATACTGCCGAGCATGGAAGCTTTAAACTGTAGTTTCAATAAAGACTTCTCTGAAAGTTAAGTGTGTGTTCAAGTGTTTGGACATTTTGCACTTCTATCTCAATTCCTATCATTATGGCAATTGTGTGATTATTACTGGCAAAGTTGGCATCGCTTAACTCAAAATAGCACCCAGACGTCTCACGAAGAATAGCTATGACTAGTCAATAGAACTCGCTAGTGATAGTCCATAGTTCATAGGCTTTGCCGTCAGATAGCGCTGTAAACAGTGTTCCAATGAGACTTCTGTGTGTGTGTGTGGCTTGATCGATCAGTATGTGCCTTAGTTCGACGATACTTTTGAATGCCAAAACATATGCTAAGTATGAACTATGCTTCCCTCATCTGGTTGTCACCATCCTTGGCTGTGCGTTGATCTGCCCACATGTCACACGTGTGGGAGTCAGATCAGTGAAACAGTTTCAGTATTAATACTAACTGCACACATCCCATCTTTCATATTCTGTTTTGTTCTAATTCATCGTCGTTCCTATTATTTAAGTACCTGTTGACCTTAAATGGACGATTCAACAACAATAACTCCCTTCACTTCGGTGTCCGATCCAATAAACAGCGGGCTCGAGTAGCTACGAGTGTCCACATTGATTCCACATTGATTCAATACTCGAGTGTCCACATTGACTAAGAATGGCAGGTGGACATTTAACTAGCACGCCTAGAGTGTAATGGTTGAATTTCATCATTCAAAATCTCCAAATACGAAGCCTCCATATGGTAGGCTACCACAAGAAGGCCTTAAAATAAATGCGTTTTCATTGTAATAAAGAGATCACATCTTGTGTCAACATGTGTTAAATCATTCTTTAAACACAAAGAAATATTAAAGCAATACCATCAAAGGATTGTGAAGCACAAAACGTATGGGTGTCGGAGGTAACCAACAAGTGTTTTGTGTGCTAATACTCCAATTCGGTCTCCGTGACAGTGTTTTTGCGACAGTGTCAGTTATTAGACGCTGAACAAGCGGAGGGTGAATTGAGTATAGGTACACAAAACACTTAGTAACTCCCCCACCAACGCTCGCTTCGCACGCCTTTGGTAGAAATTGGCTGCTCCACGCTTCTTTGAGATCATATCAAACATCGCAGTGGACTCCATTGTGCCTTTGATGAGACAAAGCGAGTATACCCTTTCATCTGGGTTTCACTGGATGGCTTCTGGGTATACCAGAAGAGCTCTTATGTACGCTGGGTGTCTCTTCGGTTCGGTTCGGACAGTTCGCTAATGAACGTGCCGTAGCTCAGTTCTATTGAACGAAGTCTGTGTTTTCTTAACAGCCGCATTGCTGAGACCATATAGCAATTAACTGTTCTGAACAAATTGTTTCAGAAGAAGAAAGACGAACAAGCCAAACAAGACCAGTCAGTGTAGTACACCATCTGTGTGCCATTGCACAAGGCAGTCGCCGGAAGTGGTCGTAATGTTACGAATAATACGGTCTCTGAACGACGTGGGTAAATGTCGCCTACGGTCTGCTAATATCAATGGGTGCGTTGATACGTTACCCACCTAATCCGTATACCTTAAGTTTAATCCGTTTAGAGGTACTGAAATATCTAGGAAATGAGGAAAAGCTCTTGCCGTTGTACCACTGTTTCGATGATACTGCATCTTTTCAGACAGACGCCGACTCCAGATTTCAGGAGTCAAGACTGTGACAGTGCCAGTATTTAGATGCTGGCAAGCGGAGATTGAATTGAAGTGTTAGTATATAAAATATTTTTCAAGAACGAAATTAATTATGTCTAAGGATTACCAGTAGGTTGCAAGAGAAGTCGCAATGAGGACAATGAAAAGGCTTTGCTCCCGTGTGCAGCCTAAGATGCCTGTTGAGATGGGTGGAACTGTTACACTGGAACTGGCAATGAGGACAATGGTGACTCTTGGTCTCCAGGTGGCTGCGAGCATGTCTGAAAAAGGCATAGAACTGTTACACTGGAACTGTCAATGAAGACAATGGTGACTCTTGGACTCCAGGTGGCTGCGAGCATGTCTGAAAAAGGCATAGAACTGTTACACTGGAACTGGCAATGAGGGCAATGGTGACTCTTAGCCTCCAAGTGGCTGCGAGCATGTCTGAAAAAGGCATAGAACTGTTACACTGGAACTGGAAATGAGGACAATGGCTTCTCTTGGCCTCCATGTGACTGCGAGTATGTCTGAAAAAGGCATAGAAATGTTACACTGGAACTGGCTATGAGGGCAATGGTGACTCTTGGACTCCAGGTGGCTGCGAGCATGTCTGAAAAAGGCATAGAACTGTTACACTGGAACTGGCTATGAGGGTAATGGTGACTCTTGGTCTCCAGGTGGCTGCGAGCATGTCTGAAAAAGGCATAGAAATGTTACACTGGACCTGGCTATGAGGGTAATGGTGACTCTTGGACTCCAGGTGGCTGCGAGCATGTCTGAAAAAGGCATAGAATTGTTACACCGGAATTGGTATTATCATACTGAAGGTCAGGAGTAAAAATTGTGTATGCATGAATCACAATTCAATTCACTATGTGTTGCTTTTATAGGCGATACGACAAGGATGGGTTATTTAAACAAGCAGGTAAGGTCATGTTTATATAGTGGAAGATTCTGAATATGGTGACATCCTTCTTTAGTCCTTACACATTACTGGATATCTCAAGGTGTGCACTCAACTTTTAACACATTATTAGTCCCACCGTATTGGCAATATATTCATATACTGTGGCAACTCCTTCTTACATTTAACCGATTATAAAATTAATATAGATGTTTCAAATTCGTAAAAAAATTATTTAACAAATTATGTATGTACTCTTCTTTCCGGTCATTTGTATATGGTACTAGGTAAAGTATTCAAGCATGTGAAGAAGCGGCTCGCAGAATTCGCAGGATCGGAAACGATTTCAAAGAGTATTACAATATAAGGAGGAAAACAGCATGTTTTGATTAGAGGAGAGCATGTCATGTAGACCACTGGTATGATGTTGGATGGTCAGTGTATAAAAGCGTCGTAAAAAGACATTGTGCTGTATCCAAGGGATCTTTCGGGGGTTACCACCCCCACAAACCGTTCCCTCCAGTTTATTTTGATGTGCAGTTCATACAAGTTCAGTTTGAAATGAGATATGCAAAATTAGACAAATTTGCATTACTTTTCTCTACTCACACAAGACAAAAACCCAAGAATTCCAATACTTTTTGAAGTTTGTTTTTGACGATGGAAGAGGATTGTGAAGGAAACAGGAAACTGTTATAATGTCTTTATTTGGCAAGCGTTCATCAAAGTTGCAACTTTGCTTTTCATGACAACTCCTGTTAAATATACAAATTCAGGATATTAAAATTAGAAAATTTAATACATTTACAAATCAAAATAACTAAAATTTACCTAGACAAACATTTTAAAACACTTTTTTTAAACCTAACAAGGCTGAGATTTTTCAACTCAGAGGGCAAAGCATTGTACTTAGCAGGTCCAAAATATCTAAACGCTTTTTTCCCTGTCTCCAATCTTGTCCTTGGCAGGTGCAGTAGGCCATCCTGTCGAGTACTGCGCTTATTGACTTCATGTCTAAAAACCAGTTTTTTTCTTAGATATTCAGGTTTTCCCGTCTGAATAGTTTTGTGCACCAGCTTGACCGTCTGCAGATTATAGTAATCTGTTACTGATAGTACCTTAGCACGTAATCTGTGTTCACTGATATGATCAAATTTTTTTAGTCCGTAAACAAATCTTAGAGCCCTATTCTGCAGACGGGTAAGAACCATCACATTCTCTCTGCTTAAGCAACTAGCAAAAGTTGGAAGAGCATAATTTATTGAAGGGAAAATAACTGATCTGACGATTTCTAATTTTGAAGCAACCGGCAAAATTGTACACAGCTTAGACAGACACTTCAGTTTGAATATAACACCTTTGCATATGGATTCTACATGGTAAGAAAAATCGAGTTGGGAGTCAAAAGTGACACCAAGAATCCTTAGAGTACTGCATACAGTCAAAACCCTACCGTTAACGAATATTCTATTATTTACACCACTACCTCTCAACTGACCATTCAAAGACGAGCTATTTAGATGCAAAAAAGAACATTTATCAGAGTTCAGTAGAAGGCCATGATCATCAGACCATATCTTAACTCTGTCTAAGTCATTATTGACTTTTTGAACCGCTTCGGCTATCTCGGATGGGCGGAAAGACAACAACAGCTGTGAATCGTCAGCATAAGAATTCAATAAGCAGTGTCTCAACTGATCCTTCAAGTCTGCGGTGTATAAAAGGAAGAGAATCGGTCCCAGGCAGCTGCCCTGGGGAACTCCAACAGATCTAGGAAGAGCAGATGACAGCTGCCCGTTGACCCTAGTTCGCTGAGTTCGTCCAGACAAATACGATGAGAACCATCCAACTGAAGCTTCACTAAATCTATAAAACTGTAGCTTTGCCAGGAGCAACTCAAAGTTTACCGAGTCAAAGGCCTGCGAGAAATCCAGCGCAGTCATCAAGCTCTCCAAACCCTTATCTTTAGCTGAAAGTATATCATCAGCCACATTGAGTAGGGCTGAACAAGTGCTAAACCCTTGCCGAAAACCTGACTGAGACTCCGGCAGCAATCCCTCATGCTCCAAAAACACTGTTGTGACCTGTATTCTGTAGTTCAGTTTTAATAATCAGTGTTGGGTTTAGTTTTGTAATAAGTGCATGATTCAGTTAGTAAAGTTAACACACACATGGTGGTTGCGATTCCTGACTACGCGTGATCGTTGTTACACGATTTGTTGTGTGTGGTATGATTCGTTTATTTTAACCTTGTTTGTAATTATGTGTTATGTAATTTATATACCCGTAGAAGAGACCACATTGCAGATCTCGAAACGTAGTGTAACTGATTTTTTGTACCACTGAACGATGGAAAATGTCCGGAAAATCCTGTTTCCTTCATAATTCCAATAGTTTAGGGACAGGAACATGACAACGTGAAGAATAATCAGAATAATCATTATTTAAACTGGAATTAAATTAAATTACCTTTTTATTATCATACGGAACGCTTAAGTAGGCTTCTATATTATTTAAAGAATGTCTTTACTTTTGTAAGGCAATTTTAGGTATCTAGACTTATTATTTCATATTCATATTTGATATCAATCGAAAGTTCTTATACTCTGGATGGATTTTTTTGTTTATCTAAAATATATTATCCGACTATAGGGGTGTGGGGCGCGGACTCCGATGTTACTTTTTATGAGAGTACTAGCAGTTAACCGCGGCTTCATACGAAATTTCGTCGTAGGACCTATATTAGTTCTGCCGGTTTGAGTGAATTACATTTCCGACGCCAAAATTAAGTTTGCCTTTATCCCACGATCAATAAAATTTGTTAAACCGTGTATAGATATATGGCAATTTTAATTTACTCCGGTCTTAGTATTTTTTGGTTCCAAACCTGAGTTTGCCTCTCCTCCGATCAAGAAAATATAAATACATAAACAGCTCTGAAAAGCCTGATTTTGTCAAAAGACAACTTAAATAGGTTTCATAACAGTCTTATGCACGTTTATGAGTAGGCCTACTGCTGGTTCGAAGGAATTATATTTCAAACTCAAACCAATGTTGAGTTTGCCTTGTTGCCACGATCAAGAAAATACATCAAAAAGTTTATATTTATTACCATTGCAATTTACTTCATGCTTAGTATGTTTAATTCCATAGGTGATTTTGTTTTGTTTCCCTTTCAAGAAAATATATATCACAAATTAGAGAAGCTTACTTCTGTCAAAAAAGAACTAAGGTTAATGTTTATTACAGTCTTTAAATTTATAATACAAGTTTATAACATTTTAGAACATTTAAAGCTGGAATCGCTATATTAATTCATAAGAACAGTCGAGCGAAATTTCATCTAGCATAGTTCTTGTCGACTGCTGCAGAGGGAGTCTTCGGAGTCAAATTCTAACCTTATTATGTTTTAGGAATTTTACAAGGTAGATGAGTACTTACCTAATCGCTGAAATCTAAGTCGTGAAAAGAATGTTTATTCCAATAAAATTCTCATTCATTACAAAGTAAACAAATTGAAAACAATAAACATTGTTTACACAGAACAGTTGATTGCTAATTCAAGTAATAGTACACAACTTTAAGAGACCAAGTGGGGGTTTCTCGATAATTTAAAGACCAGTGGGGCGCAGCCCAAGGGATTTTCGGAATAAGAATAAACCTATTTCATCCCAGGAACCGTAGGAATGTCCATGTAAAATTTCAGTACAATCGGTTGAGTAGTATATGCGTGAAAACAAAACAAACAAACAAAGGCACTGTCGTATTTATAATATTACTAGCACATGCCAGCGGATGAACCCGGAATTTCTATGCAACATTTCGTGTATTTGTTTGAATAACTCCCACGATTTCAGTAACACTTGAACTATGTAGAGGAACTCCAAAGTCGAAGTTCATAGTTTTCTTAGTGAAAGCACTTGTGATGTAATTTGATAGGGTCTTATGATTTATTTAAAAGTGAAATTAGTCATATATCATGCATTAGGTACCCACTTTACAGTGTTCATGATTAAGAGGACCAGAAGTGAAGGAAAAGTGTGAATATTTCTTATTTCAGGGTTTGCAGTTCTAGTTCAAATTAATCATATTTGTTATTTTGCCTCGAGAAACAATATAATATATATATATATATGTATTTATGTACGATTTTGTAATGATCTGTTCCCCAATATCTCGAACAGGCTGAAGACAAAAGTGTAATCTGATAGACAAAATGAAGATGAATTCGTAGTGATTCAAACAGAGTATGTTATTAAGGTGAGGAAGTTGACACATTTTGATTCGAGTGGAAAGGTCACGGCATTTCAGCATTTATGTACATGTGTCCCTTAACATTCTTTACATTTGTTGTACGCAAATACAGTGTCTACCGATGGTCAAGAGGTTAATATTATTAAACTTCTCGTAATTCCACTATCGTTATCGTTTTTTAATTGATTAATTTATTCCAATTTATGTGAGTTATTCATCCTATCTTAATAATTTTGTACATACTATATTAAATGTAACATTAACGGTTACAACGTTTAACCCAATACTGGGCAGCTATTAAGAATGTTCTAATTACTCTTCAGCTGCCCTCTAATTCAATTTTAAAACATCTAGCCTTCCTTCTCTGCCTGAAATGTTAATAGCACATTGTGCGCAATGCACATAATTTATTGGTAGTCACGTATGGACAAAACAAATCAATAAAAAAACTACTATAAATTAGTTCTCAAGAATGATACACAATCACATAAATTAGTAATAAAAACTAATAAATTTTATACGAATTACAACTCATTAGTGATAAATAACCTTATGAACTAGTACAGCATCTCGAAAACTTTATAATTGACTTCCTAAGACAGATAAAGTAGATCTCATTAATTAGTACATTAGTGTTCAAAGTGATATATAACTATTAATTAGTCCACATAAGTGATATAACCTTACGTGTGTTATCATATTGATAAATAGCCTTATAAGAGACCTCTGAAAACCATTAAAAAAGCTTATAAAGTAGTACAGTAAACTATTTTTCAAATTTGATAATTAACCGAATGAATTGCTTCTCAAAACTGATAAATAGCCTTACGTATAAGTGATAAATTGATAAATACATAACATTATAAATATGGGTCAAAACCTATATAATATAATCTTATTAATAATTAATAGTTGATTAATTAGTGCTCAAAATGAATACATAACTTTATGAAAATTCCATAACGTGCTTTTAAAACCTGCCTAAAATCCTACTAATTTGTAAATTAGTGTTGGAAACTCACAATATTATGAAGCAGTCATAAAAATTGTTGTTGTATTAAAAAAACTATTTAATGAATTAGTAATAAAGACTTATAAACAGATTTACATATCTCATCACAACTAATAAATAACCTCTCTAAATATTCCTGATAAAACATATTATGTCATTACAACTGATAAGTAATTTCTCAAATTAGTCCTGAAAACCGATAGTAGCCGTATTTATGTTAATTACATGTAAAACACACAAACCGATACTTAAACTTTTAATTTTTGTGAGGCCTTTAGATAGCAAGGCTATCTTTGTCAGACACATCATAAAAGTAAATACAAAAAATCACAGATAACCTCTCTAATTAATCCTGAAAACTGAGAAATAGCCTTATATGTAATCACAACTGATAAATAACCTCTCAGATCAGTCCTGAAAACTGAGAAATAGCCTTATATGTAATCACAACTGATAAATAACCCCTCAGATCAGTCCTGAAAACTGAGAAATAGCCTTATGTCCTATCACCTCACGAATTAGTCCTGAAAACCGATAAATAGCCTTATGTCCTATCACAATTGATAAATAACCTCACGAATTAGTCCTGAAAACTGATAAATAGCCTTATGTCCTATCACAATTGATAAATAACCTCTCAAATTAGTCCTGAAAACCGATAAATAGCCTTATATTGTATCACAACTGATAAATAACCTCTTGCATTAGTCCTGAAAACTGGTAAATAGCCTTATGTCCTATCACAATTGATAAATAACCTCTCGAATTAGTCCTGAAAACTGATAAATAGCCTTATATCCTATCACAACTGATAAATAACCTCTTGATTTAGTCCTGAAAATGATAAATATCCTTAATTGTAATCACAACTTTTAAATAACTTCTCGAATTAGTCCTGAAAACCGATAAATAGCCTTATATTGTATCACAACTGATAAATAACCTCTTGCAATTAGTCCTGAAAACTGATAAATAGCTTTATATGTAATCACAACTGAAATAACCTCTCGAATTAGTCCTGAAAACTGGTAAATAAATAATGCCAGGATTGAAAATAGTTCCAAACGTAAAAGTTGGAATACATCTCTATTATATGCCATGACCGTTTTGTGAGTTTTACATATCCGTCAAGAACGGAAACAGAGAACATGAGCCTCGTCACCTCCAACCCTGCAAGGAACACGGACGCCTCTCTATCCATTAGGCACGGCGATGGGATAGTTGATATGTAGCAAGACGTCGGCATAATATTTCCCGCTATCTCCACAAAGTGGTAAACCTATTGCCACTATTCTCATAAGCACTAACACTAAATCCCGGCGAGATAAACAAATAAGCAATAAGTAACATCTAAATGACCGTTTGGTGCGGCATCATTACACGGCGAGCGGGTCGTAAACTAAGAGCGTTGAGAGGCCGAAGTGAAAACTGCATACCGGCCGTATCGGGCCCATCTAACGTTCGCGGTGACGCGGCCGGCGATGGCGATACAGCGACTTAAATATTTGACGATGCCGATCTGGTCTACCGTACGCTCGTGAGTCCCTCTCACGGTAGCGCTTATAATTAGGGGCGGTATTGTGATCACGAACGGTTACGTATGCTAAACAGATGGTATCTGGCGTCACCCCCGCGGCGATACTGCCGTGAGCCGGGGTTGGGTAACGCGGTGGCACCGCAGACACGAGGATATCGATGGGAGTGGTGGAGCAAGGCCTCCGTGGTGCTTCTGCCTGGTGGCGTCCTCCAACTGGAGCGGTGTAAAGGCTCAGGAGGCCGTGCTTCACTGGATCCTCGTACGTGTCGTAATCAGCCAACTTTCCACTCTGGATGGATAAGTGAGGAGCAGTGTCCGAGAACAAAAGAAACCGTGTTCGATTGCAAAGAAATAGCCATTTTATTTTATTTTTTAAGGAGAGGCCTCACTCCTTTTATGGACTGTGCGAGGATCTCATCAAACAAGAAAGAGTCGATCCAATAAAAATTGCAATGGTCACAGACAAGATGTGAACCTGTGCTCAGATAAAAAAACCATCGTCTTAGACCACTCGCCATTGGCACTCAAATTTATTTGCTGATGTGCAGAGGGCAAGAAGATAATTTTTGGACCGAAGAAGTTGTACAACGAAGAGTAAATGATACTTTATAATTTTAACTTTCACGAAACCCGTGACGATTTGAGTATGGGAGGAATTAATTTCATCCAGCAGTTAGTTCCGTTCCAAGATTAACAGACTTCAAAAAAATCTCAGGATCAATTTGCAGTGAAGAGGGAAGCAGTTTAAAAGTGGGGTCCAAAACATAAGGATGCTGATTTGCTGCACCTTCGGATGTATGCTCTTTGGAGATTATTGGTGGTTGGACCCTTACACTAGAATCTCTGAAGAAACTTACAAATTCCCAATTTTAAACTCGAACCAACAAGAAACGTGTGTCTGGCATCAATCAGATCCTCTCCTTGCGGCACCACCGCTAGGTATTCTGTGTCGGGGAAAATCGCAGACGCGCTCCAAATAAAGCCATGGTTGAGCCGATAATTAAATGTGCTATCGCCAGTGTATCGGGCGGTGACAAGCTCGTGACCGAGCACTCGTGATGCTCTTATCCCGCCATAAACCACAGCGCACCGCACCGTACCACACCAGACCGCAACTCTGCACCGCAAAAATCGCGCGACTACACCGGCTTAATGAGTTCCTCTTACGGCGGTCGGAGCCACTGCCTCGACCAGCAATCTGCAGTAGCAGGAATTTCTAACGGTTCTTTCCTTTGGCCACCCAATCACGAAATAGAGAGCACCAACTGTAATGCTCTTTGAAAAAGAACCATGACCTTACTGTTTTCCTTAAAATATTAATAGGTTGTCATTCATTCAAATTTAGAATCAACACACATAAAATTTCCGCAAGATATATTATGAACCGGATGAGCTGTAAGCTTTCATATTTATCTACCATTCAGAAAGCGGGCAAAATTCTTCCGGTGTCTGCCTCTGTTGTCTTGGGCTGACTTCCTCGAGAGCTAAATGTGCATTAGACTTTTGTAAGAATCTTCATTTTTACATAGGCGAGATTGGGCCTGATTATGGGCCATATCAGTCCATGGGATTTGGCTGAGCGTTAGGGAAGCTTATTACTCAAGAGGATATCTCGAGATGTCCCCTCATGAGAGCGAGTTCGCGGTGTCTTTCACTGAGGAGGTGGAATTTTGATGAAACTTAATGTTCATTATCTGGTCAGGATGCAGTCAAGAATAAGTTCGTTGCCATAATATGGAGGGGGTGAGGTATGGGTGGCAACAGTTCTCCTGGCACGATTGAGTATATGAAAGATAATGTTTTGTAATTTATCGTGGTATTTAGATCATGCCTTCGGACAGTTGAACGTACCATATCCTAATAGGATAACGTTGAGTTAACGTCCTGGCCTCGAACGTGCCTGGCCTGGTACTACACCTTGCGGGAATTTAGATTTCAACACCAAATCCGGAATCAGTCAGTCTTTCAGTTTTTTCAAATTGGAACGGAACATAAAAAATAAAGCTGATACTTCAAGAACCCCTAAGGACTCACCTCAGCAACTGAGCCTTGGTCTTGGTCGAGAAATCACAATCACTGCAATGGAACGGCCGTTCCTCCCCATGGCTGCGGAGATGTAGGCGGAGATCCCCCCATGATCTGCCAGCATACACACAGCCAGGCTCCTCGCACTTGAACAACTTGCCGCCGTGGATCTGCCGGTGTTGCTGCAGCGCGCTCCTGTAAACGAAAAACACCGTGAAAACAAAAAGATCGTGGAAACTAAGTAGCATTGTCAGCCATTAGGTCCTCATAGGCCTTACAACAGAATGCTGTTAAACAAGCGAAGTCATTCAAGCATTTAGGCAAATTCAGGAGTCACGTTTGGGGCAGTAAGAGATTTCAGGCGCAGCTCTAAGCTGAAAGTGAAATGCAGCTGAATTTAAAACTCTCACTGAAGCAACCTTTCTCACCATAGCTATGCTATTTGTAGGACGGCTATCCCTCCGTTGCTCCACCGTGCTTTGGTCTAAACACTGCAGTTGTGCAGCTGATGACATCTTCACCTAGATTACTCTGGATGGCTGTTTGATAAGCTAGAAAGAACTGTTTTTTTTAGTCCAGGTGATATTTAAAGGATGCAAAGTGTTAGTTCTGATCGCCTTTATCGCCGAGGACTTTTAGGTCTCTTCATACGGTCGTGGACTCCAGATTCCGGCAGTGAAGGCTAGGCCAGTGACAGATTCCAGACGCTGCACCAAGAGGAAGGTAAAATGGAGCTGAACCAACATCCCCACCATGGCTACGAAATCAAATTAACAGTATCAAATTGTTCATAAATTGTCGAAGAATTCATATATTTATTTTTATATGGTTGAATAATGAAATTCATAACATAGAATCCATAACCAGGTTTATTAATTTGACAACAAAAACAGGCGTCATTAATGAGTGAAACATGGCTGTTTAACAATGATAGATGTACTATACTGAATTGCTTCCATGTGACTTCCGATGTAATGTCTTCGCCTGTTAATGAGATAGAAGCTGTCAATATGTATGTTATCAAATGCTTTATATTGTGCTTGAAGACGTCAGTATGGACCTAACGCATTGTTGTTTCCCACACAAAAAGGCTTTGTTTACCGCAACAGCTCCGAACATCTGTTCGCGAGGTTAAGTTAGGTTAGGTGAAGCGTCGTGACCGATAGTAGCAGGAACTCGTGTCAGGTGAGCTCATTACGTTCCAAGATGGCGCCGGCCGGCCACTGCTACCTAAATCATCGGCGACATGATTTAGCGCGCAACACACTTGTCTAATTACCAAGGCCGTGGCCGTGCTGTGCCGTAGTGGCTGTTCGAAAATTAAAGTACATTTTTAATTCTATTGTATAAAGTTCTAATAGAACACAAGTGGCGGCCGGTCGGGGGCAGATAAGATCGCGCGATTAATCACGCTATCGCGCATCTTATCACCTATTGTCCGGCGGCGACCACATTCTGCGACGATAACTCCATTCCGCCCGTCTGCACGATTTAACGCCACCAGAGCGCGCTCGCATTCGTCTTTCTCGACCGTCGCCACACCACGCACGCGCCCGCCGTAGCTCAGTCAAAACCGTTTTTGGGGTTCCTCGAAACTAATAAGGAAAGGTCAGAGAGTTTCCAGAATTGGCGATAACTTTGAATGTTTAAATTCTAATGTCAACACTATATCCGGCTCTATTGTAATGCTATCTTGATATTTTCCAGTTGGGACAAGGCCTCGTTTTGAATTACACGTCTAGAACAATATTAACACTTCAATGAGATTCTTGATTTTTCTCTTCAGTAGTCGAGTATTCATATTTTTTGCCTTTTACATGTCGATTTCAATATGTGATTCTTAAACAGATAATGTTTCAAAGTATACGTAACTTCGAAATGAATAACGGTGTTTTAATTTATCAACGCCTGTACAGTCTAAATTTATGTTATGGCGTACCACAATGTTCGGTGTTGGGCACACTCATTTTTCTTTGTTGTTGATTGCGATTCTAACACGATTTTTTCTATTTTCCATTGCCTTCTCCTATAAATATATGTGAAAACGAAACCTTTGTTTATGCCTAATCCACAAATGGCTATGATCACACGTGTGACGGGTTTGCACTCGGTTTGGCAACGTGACAGAGACTCACACCCGTGTCGCACGCTGCCGCAGCTCAGTGGCGGGGGGAGCCGCCGTAGGCATGGATAATGCCCACCATTCCGAGATATTACTTGTAGCTGGCATAATTCTCGGACAAGCATTCGAAATAAAACTCGGACGGAACGGCTCTTTAATGTAAATGCGTTTGGGTTGGATTCCGCCAGATCGCTGTCCGTCGCGAGCTCTTTATGGGACGGCGTCGTTTCGATGCTGATGATGCGGACCGTATTTCAGACCTCAGGGGTCCACGGTGACGCCGAGGTAATTATCTTCACCCCGCCCAGTTTTATAAGCCTTTGAGCCCTGTATCGCTACTTTGAATGCCTTTGACTGAGTGGTTCGCTGTGTTGAAGCACACAATTTGTATTTTAAAAGTCTCGCGGAACTCGTTACTGCCCCAACTGGCTGTTAAACGCCGAGACACCTCTACAATTTGTTGTTGAGGTCGTTTTGTTGTCCCTACTGGACGCTGCGGTAACGGCGATGTTATTATCTTTGACGCCTCCGATGAAGAGGTGAGTTCTTTAATGAACTTCTGACGTCTAGGGCGTTTGTGACTGGAGAAGTGCAGGAGTTACGAACTGCAAGCACTCTTTCTGGAGTACGCCGGGTAGTTTAAAAGTAAAAGCACATTGGAAAAGTATGATGCTTGGGATGCTTGAATTGCCTAATTGTTTGATCCTTTGTTGTGTATTAGGAATGACGTAATTACACTGTTAGGAATGTAGGTATGTATGAAGGTTGTATTATCAGTATGCCAAATTGCACAGAAATAGTTCACACCTGAATGAAGGGCGTTGATAGTTTACAAGCTTGTGTAAATGCCATGTCCGAATGATCTTATAACTGGCTTTCAATCTTATCGAGGAATCCTTATTATTTACTGTAAAGAAAAGGAAGGCTTCCAAAATGCAACCTTGTGATTGCCTGAGTTGACTATATGTGACCATAATGCTTTATTTATAAATTATGTTTAATTGGCTGAGCGTTATAGAAAGCTATAGGGTTATAAAATACACTTTAGTTTCTCTCTATGAGGACCACTGAGTTAGATGATGGTGCATGTCACTCCATGGGATTTGGCTGAGCGTTAGTGAATATTTTTACATTGTTCTAATGGGTAACCATGATGGCAACGACAAAATAGCAGAATAAATCAACAACTCGGTACATCCATAAGAGATTCAAACATCTGGCCTAACAATCCCAACACATACTACATCATCGTGACTAGGTGTGTAGACTTTTATTATTTTAACACTGATATGACACTTAATATAATATAATATATATAATATACTTAATATAATAAACAAATATCATATGGCAAGATACGTCAAGAAATACTTCATATGCAGACTTCAAATTTTACATGAAACTTCATTTTTTCATGAATGGCTTCTATGAGGCCACATTGTTGTGTACTTTCTTTTGTATGATTGTCTTTTTCTCTATCTATCCGCCAGATATGTCAAGAATATAGTCAACACGTAGTATGGCGTACTTTTAACTTGTTTAACATACGAGTAAACATATATATATATATATATATATAGGTTATCACAGCAGTAACTGGCTCATCTCTTTCCGATGCAAAATTATATGATAGGTCAATTTGATACAGATTATGGAATTTACAAAGATAACTGAAACAAATATTGTACTCAGAGAGCTAATATTACACCTGGTAACTTCAAACAAGGCAGGTTCAGAAGTTAAAACCTTAATTAATTGAAGATGGCTAAGGCCTACTACGAAGTTCTCACTCCGAGTATGACTCTCTACAGCTATGAATTTCCTTTCTGCATATTTCATTGCGCAGAAACGTACATTAATAATTCACTTCTCTCACTAACATCCTGGAAATGCCACAGCTTTCATGGAACTTGTTTTACCGCTTTGTGAGTAATTATTTCCATAATCTTTAATTATAATCTTCAGCAATCAAGCTATGCGTACATCTCCCTGATGTGCAAAGTGAAATTGGTCGGTGACCTACTCGATCACATCTAGTAAACTTCAGGTTGTGGTACAATGGACGTATAAATTCCCGTCGTATGCTAGAATCCGCACGTACCAATTCTTGGAATGGTCAGATTCCGTTATATGCCCCCAACGCTTAAACTTTTTCAATGAATTTAGAACGTTATAAAACGATGTAGTTGAGTAACAGAGCTAAAATTATGCCCCCAACGCTAATTTTTCATTTACGGATGATTATAATGAATTGCAATTGGTTACTAGCTAATAAGAAAGGGTACTTACGTATTATATCGACCAAACCCCTACATTTCACCAAACACAAAAATTCAACAAAAACAAACATTACCAAACAGAAACTAAACTCTTTATTGAAAAAAAACACACAAAACTTGTTTTTATTCTTGATCACACTCCGCCGCCCAAAATGCGAGTGCCTCCGGCCGAAGGTGCTGCCGACTGATGTCAACGAAAGAAAAAAACATCCCTCGAGATAGCACCTATCAGTAAAATATCAAATTCTAGAGGGGCTGATCAGAAATATAAATTGAATTGTAATTGAAGGCAATTATGTACCGTGCAAAAACTTAAATAATCATGTGATGCCGCGCGGCCTGCCGTAATTGGGATTCTCGAGAAAGATAAGATAACAGCGACAACAATACCGATTGCAATACCTGGAAATGCTTGTTGATTGATGGAATATTAGTTCTGTTACTCAACTACATCGTTTTATAACGTTCTAAGTTCATTGAAAAAGTTTAAGCGTTGGGGACATATAACGGTATCAGACCCTTAGAATTGAAACTGAAACCTATTTTCATACTGTACTTGCAAATCCGGAAAACAGTGTGGACTATCGAAATCTTATCTGTATATAAAGTATACAGAGTGTCGCGATATCGATGTTGTATAAATATTCGGAAATCGTTATCAGTATTATCCGCACGATAAGATAAAGATGTTTATAAGATGTGATAAGGATGAAACGAGTAATCAGCTCAAGTTGAAGTTAGGGGCTAAAGAGTATTTAGGGTGAAATACAATTCCAACCTGTAGTTGTACATGCTGATAATGTTCTACTCATGTAGAATTGAACTTTTAATTACTATTGTATGTATTAAGAAAACAACACTTCTATGAGGAACATTTTGAACTTCAGATAGTATTCTTATTCACGCCAAGAAAATGTTTTGTTGAATATCTGCCATTTCCTGAAAGATCATATATGATTTAAAACTAGGATGCCTTGAATCGAGTAAGAATGTTAATTTCAGCTCCAGTTCACCTTCCACATAGTGCAGCGTCTGAAATCTAACGCTGTGACAGATTTGACTCCTGGAATCTGGAATCTACATCCATCTGAAGAGATAAAAGAATTCTCATTGAATCAAACCTTTCCAAAATTGCTCTACGTTAATTGTAAAAAACTCGGTTGCTTCACGGTGATTTGAGATCGTCTCACAAACATCGTATTGCACTCATTTGTGTACCTGATGAGACAATGAGAACACCAGTTCATCTTGATTTCATTTGTTGTAGTCCAGGTGTATCTGATGTCGAACGATGTAGAAAGTTCGTTTTGAGCTTCTTCGTCGCCGACTGTTTTGGATCTCTTCAGTTGGATGTAGATTCTACATTCCAGGAGTCATATCTGTCACAGCGTTAGACTTCAGACGCTGCACTGAGTGGAAGGTGAACTGGAACTGAACTAAACATTCTTATTGAATCAACCCTTCCCACCATTGCTCTATGCTTGTGTTGAATCGAGTATTAGAATATATAACTGCAGGTGAGTTTAGTTTTTGAGTTTTGAAAACTTTTGTCCTTTCTGAGGTACCGTGTATGTGTTCTTTGTTTCTGCTGATGACGTGCTGTACGATGTACAATATTTTCTTTATAGTGAAGCACAATACGAATTACACCAGAAGCTCTCTTCTCGAATGAGGTTCCCAAAAGAAACATAGCCCTTGAATGAAAGATTTAATTTTCCAAAGTAAAGATTCGACTAAGTAGAAGATCTGCACTAACTGTACCCTCCCCTCACCCTTAACCATCCTCAATATCCTGTGACTCTGGAAGCAAGCGCGTACTGAGTGCAATGAAGGATTTTCTCACCTTTAAGTATACAGTTAAAAATAATTTAGTTTTACACATCCTTGAAAAATCTATGTATTTTCTAAATATTTTGATATTTAAATATATTTCTCAGTAATTTATTGTGTCTTTCAATTATTAAAAATCTTTTTATCCAGCAGGAAGTTGATTTGCATTAACAAACCCTGCCCAACTTATGAATATTTGATATATTCTCAAGTGACATTTTAATGACAAGTACTTCAAGTATGCTTTTGAAATAAGTAGCATAATAAGATAAATTATAAGCGCTTCATAAACACGTAAGATAAAAGATAAAAAAATAATTTCACATTAAGAATATCTGACTGCCAAATTATATGTACTAAAATCTAAATCGGATGTTCTCATCTACCTTCATTAGTTGTGAATCTGATTGTACCCTTTATATTAATATTCAAAACATAATATATTGTATTTCTCTCTCTTTCTGATTATTCCAGTAGATCCTTATTTATTTGTGCGGAATCGGTTTAATAGTTTGTTTAAAGTCTCCAACTTAATGTTTGGCCTTGAATATCTAAACAAGAGCAAACATTTTCGAGTTGTACGAAAATTCTGTTTCGTTACTCGTTTCCCTAAGGTGTGTCACAAAAAAGGAGGCTGCTATTTTCAAACTTTGCATATCACCTTCGGATTCTTGAGACACCTGTCACTTAATTCTTTTTAATCTAACACCTGGATAAAGGCATTTTGTTGATTTAATTAGCTTAGATCCTATGTAAGTTTTCCGAAAATTCCATGACGTTTACACAAGAGTGGTGACAATGTTCATTTTTCATCTACTTTTCTTCTGATTCTTCAAACAGTATTAAACGCTAGTCCACGTTAGATATACTTTGAATGGTTAACAAAAAGCAGGCAATCTGAATTGCACTGACCACTGAAGAGAAACACACACCAAAGAACAAAACAACGTCTCCAGAAGAAGTAGGCGAAAACCCCTGTGGATTTTCGAGTTTCCAAACTATAATTTTATTGATTGTTGCTCTCTCCACAAATTACTCAATTTAAAGAAATGTATAAACAATGATCTTTTGTTTGGAAATTTTATATTTATACAAAATAGGCTTTGGAAGATTTTAGTTAGAATTAACAAATAATTTAAGGTTTTAACAAGGGTTTAACCCTTTTATCACGAAGTAACTCAAAATTATACAATATTCCAGATTCATGCCATAAAATATAAACAATAGTTACCGGTGTAAGTTAAAACCACATGCTCATACAATGTACTGCATGATTTGTCCTTGTAAGACAGCAATTATAATTATATTGCTACACAAAGAGCACAGATTTAGCAAACGGTGTTATCAGAAGATGTTCGTAACAGAAAAAGAGTCTATGGGTTTATGTCAAAGTTTTTCGTAATAAAACCAAATTATGTGTAACACCTTTACTTTTGTACTTGTAGATAAAATTGTACAAAATAAATAAAATCAAAATTAAATTTATTTTGTAAATTTATTTTAAAAATCCACAGTCCACTTTTGGTAGGCGTCGTTATTACCATATGGGCCTCAGAGGCTTGGGCGTGGTGAGTATTCATTTCTTGTCGGTTTGGACATGTTTATTTTACAAATTGTCAGATTATTAGAAATAAAAATTCTTGTAACAAAATTGAAAACCTTGTCATGTAACTGAAATAGTGAAAAACAACTGAAGCTTGTTTTGCCACAGAGAGCACGAATTTATGTCAATTCGTTGAATGAGGGAATTAATATTTAATATGTGACCTAATAATCAGAATATCACAATCAACTAGTCAAATTCGTTAAATTTTTTAATCACCTCAATAACATTTTCTAAATGCAATAATCTTATAATAATAAAAGAGATAAAATCAATACTATCAATATACAGAGTCGAAAATACATACTGGCTGTTCTGTAAACAATACTTAAATATATATATATATATATATATATATATATATATATAATGTTAATATAAACTAAAAGTATTTACACAGTAAGATACTTGGAAACCACCTACTAATTCATATCAAAAACTTGTGGACTATAAAAACTGTGATAAAGGAAGAGAAATTTGTAAAACTTGCAAAATTGATCTAAATGGATAGGCTATTATTTTGTATTTTTTTAATGTAATACTATTCATTTTATTATTTAGAGATTGTAGTAGTATATGTAGAAATTTGTGAACAAAAAGTGTTGATTTTGTAAAAATTAGCATTTTAAGTATATTTTTAAATTTGTAAAAGTTGGGTGATATTGATTTATACGTACGTATTTTGGCAAAACGTTGAAGCATTAATTAATAAGTGATTTAAAACATGTGTATGTTATATAGCACATTTTCCAAAAAAGAAATCTTCACGTGTAACCCGATGAATTAACCTATAAGCAGGGTTTACTTCTATCGAGTTTTTACCTGCGAGTTGAACCTACACTGGGTACAACAAAATCCAAGGTGTCACTTATATCTGAGTAACCCTGTGGATGTCCACGAAAACTGACCGTGAATTTGAGGATATTCGGTCAAAAAGGGATGGACGATGAGTCTAGTTTCGTGAGAAGAAAGATTGGTGGAGCGGGTGGGGTTCCTGAGGGTTACCTTTTCCTATCCGCTTTGACTGGAAGAGTGTGGACCAGAACCAGCCTCCCTTCTTTAATGTGACATATCCGAAGAGTGTCCAAACCTCCCAATCTTAGCCATCCTAAATATCATGTCAATCCATAAGCTGCTCTAAGATCCGTTAAGGATTAAAGAACACTGTGGCAAACTAATTCAGAAGGATGAAAGCGACAATCAAAAGAGTGAACTGTTGAGTTAGGAACTATGTTCCACGCCCAGATACAGATGAAAGGAACCGTCAGAACCACCGAGGCTGAGGAGGTCGCTGTAAACATCGCGAGTATGTTGTTCAACAGATCAGTGCCAGAAGGATGTGCAACAAGAAGCATCGGCACGTTGTGATCCTGGTGGGAATCAATATAAACCTCCTTCAAGTGTGAAGCACAAAAGTTTGCATCGAAGGAAAATAGTATGTACCTTCCAGAAGTAGAGGCACGAAGGTACATGATCACCATGTGATTCGAAGTCTGGAATACATCTACCTCGTTATATTCTGTACTATGCATAAAATAACCCTTATGGACCACAAATGTGTTCTATTACATTGCTGTTTTAGCTTTGAATAGTGAATAACATTTTAAATTATTTTAGACTGAAATATAAATGTATTAATTTTTGAAATGAATGAGTGTTTATTCAAGCAACTGTACATGAAATACACTTAAAATTACAACAGTATTGCACTAAATAGAATTATTATGAAAACATTAGTTTTAATAGTAATATAGCTAATGTATAAATTAAATAATTGATAAGGAATAAAGCCTGCATGGGCATTCAGCCTGTGCGCAGGCTTTACTTGATCGTCCGCCACGATAACTTAAAATGAAGAACTTGACATATTTAATAGCATTAAAAAGAATGTAATACTAGTTTTAACATAAAAATTATAATTGAAAATAAAAGAAAGAAAATCACGATTTAATTATGAGAACTGGCTTTGTTACGTTTAGTAATAAATTAGTTAGTAATAAAACACGATTTAGTGATAGTTTATGCAACGGCATCACATGCTTGTGCTTGGCCCAGGGGAGATCAAGTCAGCATGGTTCTATGTAATAAGAGTATAGTAGTGTGTGCACTAATGTAGCATATCTAGTTTGAATGGTCTATTATAATGCAACTCAGGCATTTAAAATTAAAATACGTAGCAATTTAACAAGTGGTATTGTATCATCGAGAGATTTTGAATTAAAGTTTTGTTAGGAACTCAGTTTCTTAGGAACTTGCAATTTTTTAGTCACCTATATTACGACTAATTTATGTCTGAGAGTACAAAATAGTATTAAAGATAATATTGAAGTAAAAAATTGAAATGGATTTCTATGAACATGACACATTTTCAATAGGAGTAGTGTCCAAGCGTAAACATCCTAGAACACAAACCGTTTCCTTGCAGGACACCGTAGAATTGGGGAGCCTGGCCGAGATTAAACGCGGAACTCTAAATAATCCCTGGCCAAAAATACTGGCTGGGAGTTTGGCAATAATCTTGTATTGATAGCAAAGTATATTCGCAATGCTCTGGCTGAAAGTATCTGCGAGGTTGTCTGGCTGAAAATTCAAGAATGCGGTAACTGTCTGACAATACTCGCGCGATATTGGCTTAGAATACTCACAAGGCCCTGCCCTTATAATAATTAAGTGGTCTTAGCCGACAATAGTTCTTAAAAGTGTATTTTTACAGCTCCTCCACAACATTAATCCATAAAATGAATGTAGATATATCGAACCAAAGTAACCCATTTAGAACACATATACGGAACGAAATTGAAGCAACGATTGAGCAAATTCTGTCAATGTGATTATCTCATGTCAGACCTCGGAAACATTCCAAGGGAATTAGCCCTTTTTGAACTTTATTCTTGAAATATAATAAATAATTTTGTTCGAGATCATGTTTTGTTTTTGATCTGATACAAGAAGTTGTGTCAACACAAATAAAAGTTTTAATCTGGATTCAGTAACTCAACCAGTAGTCGTAAGTAAGATAAAGATTAGTCCTAATATTAATCCTTGAGGTATACCATGAATAATTTTGACCCTAACTAGTACTAAAATTGAGAAAACACCTAAAATGTAATCTTTATGTATTTTCCGCTTATACAAGTAGCAAACTAAAAATAAATTGCACAAATATATTGTAACTTTCTCTGTTCATGCTGCAGAAAACACTCTGAAGAAGGGTTAAGAATTTCATTCTTAATCATGATTTCTGATCACTTTGTTTTACGTGGTATTGAAACCTGCAACTCCCAATGAATACTACAAGTCCTTACAAAAGTAACTAGTGCCTGTGAATACCGTTTATTTAATTCGTGAACCACACAACACTCTCCGAGCCCGAAGTGCAAACAGACACCGATTTGTTGCACCAGTCCGCACAGTTTATCACACCGTTTCTTGTCATCGGGTAGGATTTATTCGCGCCATAACGGCCAGCAGGGCATTAAAAGATAGCGCGGGAAGAAAGAGGAATAGCGATTAACAATAACAGAATTAACTGAGCGTTGAGAATCACTGTTGGCAATTAATCGAGTGTTGTATCGACCGGGTCATCGACCACCGACCGGACCGAACCGAACCGAACAAACAACCGGAGACCGAACCGAACGGTCCAAACCCTCGATGGCATCTCCGGTAGCCGTGATTAATTCGTAAGTCGGTTGCAATTAACGCCGATCCTATCGTCTCCAGTTATCGACACTCGGCTGTGAAATGACTTGAAAGCACTTTCTAAACTGCAATTATTGATCAAAGGGACCTGCTGCGGTAAATCTCGCGGTCGTGACGGAGGGGCGGTATTAACAAATTGCTTTTGAATCGGAGAAATGGGAATAGGATTCGGGATTTGTGGGGTCATAGAGAACAATCGCGACGGGCGGGGCTTCACATGTCGGTGCTTCCCAGGGCTCGATCCTCGGCCCGTCCATCTTCCTGCGCGAACTATCGCCGTTGCGACGTCTCCCCCCCGGGCACCATTCGGAGTTGCTTGCGTGGGAATGTCAATGTTTGAAGGTGCGGTAAGGAAGGTGAAGAGCTCGAGGTGAAATTGGAATGACGATTTCTTCACTGGGGCTAGTGGCGTTTAAAAAAAGCGCGCGAACACCCATGCACTACTCGTATATACATGTATATATCAGGTTTTTTAACTGGTTTACAAACACATTTTTAGTCAATAGTCAAGTATTTAATGAGGGGACAAAAAGTGCATTTGTACATAAAAAAGTCAAGTATCTAATAATTTTGAACACATTCTACGTCGAACTCTCATTTAAACATACATTTTGACACTCACTCTGCTCCTTTCATCGTCAATTTTTCCCACATCAATTTGAGTCTTTTGATTGTGTGGTCTCCCAGTTATACGCCATAAACCAGTTCACGCTTTAAAACGAGTTCGACACTAAACTGCGTTCCAAAAAGAGTTTTAAATGCTTTATGTGTAGGCGAATTTTTCATTTCATTTGGCAAGCTTTTGATGAGATGAACTCCTGCCTGTGAGGGCAAACATATATGAACTACCGTCCTGTGCCTCCTGGTTCGGTAGTTTTCTTTGCCTCTTGTCTCGTACGAGTGAACATCCCGTCCGTTGATCAATGTACATTTAAATGTACAATATGACGTTTTTTCTAAAATGTAGAGACTTGGCAGAGTCAACAGTTGCAATCTTTTGAAAACTGGCCTGCACGACTCTCTTAATATTAATTTTATAATGATGCGTATCGCTCGTTTTTGAAGCTTGAACGCTCTTAAAAATTGGTTACTTCTAAAAGCACCCCACTGCACTAGTCCGTAGGTGACATGTGGATAGATCAAGCCATAATAAGCCGTCATCATAACCTGAATAAGGCAATATTTAAAGTAAAGTAAAGATGTCTTATTTTACCAGGCAAAGTTAGGGCTAAAAAGCCCTCTCTAACACTTAAACCTGGGGACCAACGGCTTGAAGGTGACTCCCGGACCACCACCAATGGCCGGGCAGGCGGACTGCTTGCAAGGACAGGATCGCTAAGCGGTCACCCATCCAAGCAGCAGCCACGCTCGATGTTGCTAGATCTGGTTATCTTGCGATAATCGTTATACCGACTACACTACGCCATTGGCAGAGCTAGAGACCTCAACACATAAATGCCTGAGGCTAATTTGGAGCAAATTTTCTAAATGGCTCTGACACACATTTTAAGTTGTGGAATGATATTATTTTGCATATTGCGCTAGCATCTAAATCGATTTATCTAGCTTTGAAACAGCAGTAAAAGATGTGCAATTATATTGTTCCGCAGTTCATTGTGTATCTTTTGTTAGTTTCGCGAGTAATCTGGGCCAGGCTCCCCAATTTCTATGGTGTCCTGCAAGGGAACAGTTTGCGTTCTAGGATGTTTATTGTCACCACTAACTTTCAGTTGCACATTTAGAAGTCAGGTTAGGACGCGACCGATTTGAGGACGGAGGAAGATGAGCGACTTCCGCGAGTCGCCAGCTGTCGGGGTCGCCGCCCCTGTGGGCTCTCCGTCTCCAGGAAGCACGGGGGAGGGCCGCGGCCCGGAGGTCCTGTCCCGCGTCCTGGAGGATGGCGAAAGCCCTGTATTAATTGTCGTGGACACGGACCGACCGCCCCGGTAATCAGGGACTGCGAGTGCCCCAGGAGTTGTCCTCGGTCCTTGAGTGGAGAGAGATAACTCAGGGCGGCCAGGAGGTAAAAAACGGCCGCCGAGAAAGGGTAGATATATGCGGCGGGTAATGATAGTGCACAACGACAAGAATGATATAGTTTGACCTGTGGGTGGGGGGGGGGAAGGCTGGTTAGCCTCCGCAGGACGTATTGACGCCTGTCCCGTCTCACCTTCGTTTTTCTCCTCCG
Organism: Homalodisca vitripennis; assembly: GCF_021130785.1. Taxonomy (NCBI): domain Eukaryota; kingdom Metazoa; phylum Arthropoda; class Insecta; order Hemiptera; family Cicadellidae; genus Homalodisca; species Homalodisca vitripennis. The sequence continues at coordinate 7,584,571 of NC_060214.1, read as the reverse complement.
GACGATTGGTTTCCACTTTATTGTAATTGCCGGCGAATATTTCACTCCGCGCGCGCGTTGGTAGGTTTGTCTTCGGCTGACACCTCTTTTCCAACTTCCATCTCGTATTTTCGACCTCTTTTCTTCCCTTTGCCGGACAGACCTCCTGTCGTGGCGCACAGCTCCGCGGTCGTCTCGCTCGCTCCTGACGGCATTTTAACGGCTGTTGTTACTCTCTCGTGTTTATTGTCGGCCAGTACGCTCAGCACTCCACCAGCTGACAGCTGGAACGTAACAATGTTCACAACTTTTCGATCAGCTGAGTCAGAGATAGCAGATTCAAATCCTGTCTGTGACCGTAGCACTTTTTATCAGTACCATCGACCTATCAGTACAGTATCGGCTCTCCCTCTTATCTGTTTGATAAGACCCTCGCACAGGCCAGTGGCCCATGAGGACGGACAGAATAAGGATTAAAAGGGATCTGCCTACCCTTAGTTTTGTTTTTTGTTTTTTTAAAGCCTTAAGAAATCGTAAACTTCGACAATGATTGGGGGAGAGTTATCACTGATCATCCTCTCCTATCTACTGCCGGAAAGGTGATGGCTTCCAGGAACAAGTGAAATGGGATGCAAGCAAAAAATTATATTTCTCACAAGTTTCACATTCATAGTGGGCATCCCTTTCGTAATTTCTATGCCTTAAAAAGCTGTCAAATTTGAAGTATACTTATAAATGATCGATCTTAGGTCGTTTTACTGTAAAAATATTTAGTTACTAGTGAAAAATAACCTCAAATTTGACATGGTCGGTCGCATCAACGGGTATGCAAAATCATTGCTCTTCAGGAACGGATGATCTCGATTCAACAATTTAATGTTAGAGTCAGCTGATTATAGAAGTTAAAATTCAAACAGCTGATTTCTGATACTCACAAGTAGTGCTCTCATATAATAGTACAGTTGATATTTTGTAGCACTCGACTTTCTGATCATCTCCCGAATTTTATTAACCGAATGGCCTTGATATCGTTGGATTTTCAATTAATTTGTCTAAATAAATACAAAATATTATAAATTTGTATGCAATGTAATTTTAAGATATTTACGTTAAAAGTTTTTAAGAAGGCGTGATTTTGAAAAGGCACTAAAAATTATTATTTTTATGAGGTTTTTGAGTTATAAAGCTGTATACCAAATTTCAACTCAACATGCCGTTCTCAAATTAAAAATAGTTAAGTGAAAAAACAACAAAAAGGGCTGCTAGGTTTTTAATGTGTTTAAAAAAATTGTATTTGGTTCCACGAATAATATCTGAAAAGGTTGTTAGAGACCTGTGTATCTTCTTCTAAAAATTGGATAAAAAGACTACAAAGGTCTTTAAAGGTCTTAAACGCCTTACTGCTATTTCGAAAAAAACATGAAGTAATTATTTATTTTTATTAGGCTTTTTGGTTATAAAGCCATATAACAAACTTCAACTTATTACAACAAGCCGTTCTAAAATTAAAAATAGTTAGGTGAAAAAATAATAGCTATTTGGGTGATTATTCTGTTTTAAATATTTTGAACATGATATTTAGGTTTGTATTTGGTCCACGAAATAATACCTGAAAAAGTTGGTAGGAACATGTTTATCTTCGTCAGACACCTAGATAAAGACCAATGTGAATCTCCACTTTGAGGGTCTGTATATGGTTAGCTGATGGTTATTCCAGAATGATGATTGATAATGATGGTAAAGTTGGTAGGTACATGTTTATCTTCGTGAGACACCTAGATAAAGTCCACTATGAATCGCCACTTTGAGGGTCTGTATATGGTTAGCTGATGATGATTCCAGAATGATGATTGATGATGATGGTATCTGTTTCTGAGGGCCGGTTTTAGGTATATACAGCTAAGACAAATATTTACAAGAAAATGTATCCATTTCATATTTTTAACCCTTCCGATGCCGTCCTACTTCGACCACCGAAACTTGCATGGCTGGCGATAGACACTTCTCTCAGCTCCCGGACTAGACACCCGAAAGCCTCCCTGTACCCTGTAGAGGACAACGGTATCTAGGACGGCGAGCACGTGAGGCGACTGTTTGGCATCATGATGTACCGCAGGCGCGGAGCTATTCTCGTCGCATCGTCGAGTGTTATGATGTTTACCCCGGACCATAATTCATCAACAACTCAGTTAAGACAACATACACTCTTCATCGGCTTGCAGTCATCCATCCTGTCGTTAAAGAGCGCTAAACACACGCCAGTCACTGACGTGTGGGCCGGGACGTGGTTTTCGTACTGTGTCTGACATTGTTGGTACTTCTGTACTGTATGTCTTGCATTGTCTGACTCAACAACTCAGTTAAGACAACATACACTCTTCATCGGCTTGCAGTCATCCATCTTGTCGTTAAAGAGCACTAAACACACGCCAGTCACTGACGTGTGGGCCGGGACGTGGTTTCCGTACTGTGTCTGACATTGTCGTTACTTCTGTACTGTATGTCTTCCATTGTCGGAATTTCTGTACGTATCGCATTGTCTGACATTGTCCGTTCTTCTGTACTGTATGTCTCGCATTGTCTGACATAGTTGGAACTTCTGTTCTGTATGTCTTGCATTGTCTGGTATTGTCGGGACTTCTGTACGTACCGTACTGTGTCTGACATTGTTATAACTTTTGTACTGTACGTATCGCATTGTCTGACATTGTCCGTTCTTCTGTACTGTATGTCTCGCATTGCCTGACATAGTTGGAACTTCTGTACTGTATGTCTTGCATTGTCTGGCATTTTCGGGACTTCTGTACGTACCGTACTGTGTCTAACATTGTTAGAACTTTTGTACTGTATGTATCGCATTGTCTGGTATTGTCCGTTCTGTACGTACCGTATTGTGTCTGACATTGCCTGGTACATAGTTGAACTTACATGTACTGGTATTGTCGGGACTTCTGTACGTACCGGTAGTGTTCGGGACATTCTGTCGGTACTTCAGTACTGTATGTCTGACATTGGTTAGAACTTTTGTACTGTATGTCTTGTATTGTCTGGTATTATCGGGACTTCTGTACTGTATGTCTCGTATTGTGTCTGACATTGTCGTGACGTTTTATTGAATTGTCTGTATGTCAGGATTTTTTACTGAATCTCTGGTATTGTCATCGGACTTCTGTACGTCTCATTGTGTCTGACATTGTTAGTACTTTTGTACTGTATGTCTTACATTGTCTGGTATTGTCGGGACTTCTGTACTGTATGTCTCGTATTGTGTCTGACATTGTCGGTACTTCTGTACAGTATATCTTACATTGCCTGGTATTGTCGGGACTTCTGTACGTACCGTACTGTGTCTGACATTGTCGGTACTTCAGTACTGTATGTCTGACATTGTTAGAACTTTTGTACTGTATGTCTTGCATTGTCTGGTATTATCGGGACTTCTGTACTGTATGTCTCGTATTGTGTCTGACATTGTCGTGACGTTTTATTGAATTGTCTGGCATTGTCAGGATTTTTTACTGAATCTCTCGTATTGTGTATGACGTTATCGGGACTTCTGTACGTCTCATACTGTGTCTGACATTTTTAGAACTTTTGTACTGTATGTATTTTATTGTCCGTTATTGTAGGTACATGGAGTTTTTTTACTTAATTAAATGAATTTAATAATTTACATCTCAAAGGATTTGCGTGTAATTAATTTATCGAAACCCGTTAGAAATAAAAAAACATTGTTCCAGGTGAATTTTTATTTTTTTTCTAGGGTCATAAATAACGTAGCTGTGAATTTTTAAAAGTTTGAAATGGCGTACCAATATGGCCAACAGACAGCCAACGTTTTATGAGATAAATGCGTGTACCATTTGGGATCTTTTGGAGCGATATAATTTCCACAAGCCAATATAGATATAAACTTTGGAACGGGTTTTAGCCATTGGGGGTTATGTTTGTGCAGATTTCAATGCTACTACAAAGGAAATTGCAATATTAAAATTTTATACAAACTCTACCAACAAAATATATGTATATACCTTTAAAAATTAAAAGAGAAAACTTTCAAATTGTGAGAAAAATGTGTTTATCAATACTTGAATTTGTGGGAAACAACAATACATTTGAAATCATGGTTTCATTAATTATCTACCAAATTAAAGTAAAATAAGTATTAATTAATACTCGATCGATTCTGTTAAGTTATAGTATTTAATTAACAAAAATAACTAAGCAAATCTTCTAAAAATACTTTGTATCTAAAAAAGTGGTCGTAGCAAAAGCAATTAAAAGCCAAACGTCTCATTAATACCGAGGATACAATTTGCTAGGTCCTAGGTCTGGCCATAGAATCACATTGTGGTCAGTGTTACACTGGAACGTGTATGTTTTACCTGTCCTGTGAGTATCAATAAATATATCATACGAATAGAAAAACAACAAGTATATGAACCAATTTATTTATTATTTGCAATCCGATTCACAGAATCGAGATGTAAGTTTGATAACGTATTTTTATTAGCAGTCCAGCTATTATAGCAATTATGTTTTAGAGCTAATTTATGCTTTTAATATGTTTGAAGAATTTTATTTATTATTAGAAACAAAAGGGAATCCTACATACATGATCAGGTTTCATAATCCAAGTTACTCAAATTCTCCCCAAAAACACAAAGGACTGTGTAAATAAAAATTTTGACAATGGTTAATTAAAAATTTAAAATCTGTAAATGTAGCTCATAATACCATAAATTTATTTGTTTAAACGTTTATAAGCGATGTAAAACTGAAAAGCCCTACTTCACTCTCCAGTGCAAGGCAATTTCGTATTTCGTTAATGATTAACTGTCGTATGTGAAAAATCTATAAATGTAAATTACAGCAGTTTAATTTTATTTATGGAATATAACAAATTATTTCGATGTTTATGAGAAAGAAGCCTCTAACAACTACGCAAACTGTCTCGTTCAAACGATGATATAATCGTTAGTTAAATAAATGGAAATTCCAGAGGGTGAAATGAATGATATGTTCTTTCTCGTTCCCAGATGCTTCTGTAGAGAAGAGATGCGCTTAAGGACAGTTGAATGACAACACCAACGGTTGGTGAATGGCAACCTTGGAGACATCTGCATTTCTCAACAGTGGCCTCAACCATTCCGTAATCACCTTGGAGTTCACCCATTCAGGAGATTTGTTTAAGCTGTTTCCCTACTACAACTAATAATGTCCGAGTAATGGAGGAGTTTAAAAGGGAAACTTTCCAAATCCCGAGGCCCCCTGATTGCGCCTGAGATACTACTTAGCTGAATACTCGCTTAGATTATGTGTTTAAAGTTTGTTATGACGATGGAAGGTTTGAAAGGATAGTGGGAATTCGGACATTTGCCATCGTTATATGTTACATCAGGTGGGAGGTTATTAGAACTTAAGGAAAGAAAGAAAAAATAAAGAAACCCCGAAAAATGCTTGGAGTTCAGACAGGAAAAAAAAATAAACCCAGGTTCTATTTTTCTTTTTTCTTATTAAGTAATTACCTACCCACCTGACGAAGAGAATAGATTCCAATCCTCGAAACGTTGTGTAACCACAACGATGGCAAATGTCCAAAATCCTGTTGTGTTATACATTTTGTAACGTATAACGATGGCAAATGTCAAAAATCCTATAACAAGTGATTCCACCTAGTGATACCATGCCACATGATAAAATGTAACACGATTATCCTCAGTTTGACAGGATTACAGGATTTCGAACATTTGCCATCGTTGTGGTTACACAACGTTTCGAGGATTGGAATCTATTATCTTCGTCAGGTGGGGGAGGTATTAGTACAATGAACAAATAAAGAACAGAAATAAGAAATGAAGGGAAAGAAGTGGTACAAACATACCCAAAAGCTGGTTGGAGTCCAGTCCAGGTGTTGTCACTGCACAGAATGCAGGTCCCGAGCACAAGTCACGAGTATGAGTCAACTCTAATAGTCATATCTCACAGTAGACTGGACCTATTGATACCTTTGCATCCCAATATCTCGATATTTGCGGTTAGTGATGACCCGCTCCTGGACATCCATAATGATGCCCAGATTTAAGTGACATATCGGTTTTTGCTGTACCCAGTGTGAGTTCAACTGGAAGGTATAAGCCAGCCAGTAGTGAACCCCCCTGGGGGAAGAGTTTTCCCCTTATAAACTCTAAACCAGCCTCTCAAGTCAAAGCAGGCAGGGTGTGGCACACCCTTATTGAGGCTAGCAAGAACCTTAGATACTTAGGGAACGAATCCCACCAACTCCAACAGTCATATTCCGCAGTAGACCTAGACCTATCGAATTACCCTTGCACCTCAGAATCTTGACATTTGCGGTTAGTGTGATATGCCAATCCTGGACACACATAAGGTTGTCCGGATTTAAGTAATACACTGATTTTTAACGTACCCAGTGAAGGTTCAACCGAAAGGTATTACAACCAAACAGAAGTGAACCCTCTTGAGGAAGGTTCTAAAAAGTCATTGCTAATTGAAACCTAGTCTCACAACACAAAGTTCTTGATAGAGTTGACTCTCAATTCTCCACTGCGTTTGTTAATAAAGCCTTTATGACTATCCAGAATTGCTAAAGGAACTGTCTATCCACTGTATAAAAGCACATCCCAATTGCAATTAACTGTATTAAATTAACACTATAGTGCGTTTAGTACCAAATTTCGGCTTTGGCTTTGAAGACGAGGTGTCCACTAATGCGACAGAAACACCGTCATTCGATGAAACAACTTGATCCGGATTTAGGAGAATTCCGATCGAATGAGAACCGAATGAACGAGGTCTAGCAATAGTGTGTTTAGTACCAAACTTAAAATGCTTTAGTTTTGATGACGAGGCGTTCGCTGCGTTTTGATGACCGGATTAAGGTCGATTCTAAACGCAACCGAATAAACGAGGTCTAGCTATAGTGCCTTTATTACTAAACTTATCCAAACTTATAAGGCTTCGGTTAAGACGAGTTATCCACCTAATGCGCCAGAAACATAATTACTTGATTACACAAAACTCGATCTGGATAACGGGAATTTCAAACGAATGAGAACCGAATAAACAAGTTTTAGCTATAGTGTGTTTAGTATCAAACTTAGAAGGCTTTCGGTTTTGATGACGAGGTGTCCACTAATGCGTCAGAAACACCGTCATTCGATGAAACAACTTGATCCGGATTTAGGAGAATTCCGATCGAATGAGAACCGATTGAACGAGTTCTGGCTATAGTGTGTTTAGTACCAAACTTAGAAGGCTTCGGTTTTGGTGACGAGGTACTCGCTAATGCTTCAAAAACAGTGACATTTGATTAAAAACCACTATCCGGATTAAGGTCGATTCTAAACGAATTACAACCGAATAAACGAGGTCTAGCTATAGTGTCTTTATTACCAAACTTAAAAGGCTTCGGTTTTGAAGACGAGTTATCTACCTAATGCGCCGGAAACATAATTATTCGATTACACAAAACTCGATCTGGATAACGGGAATTCCAAACGAATGAGAACCGAATGAACGAGGTCTAGCTATAGTGTGTTTAGTACCAAACTTAAAAGGCTTCGATTTTGATGACGAGGCGTTCGCTAATGCGACAGAAACACCGTAATTCGATGAAACAACTTGATCCGGATTTAGGGGAATTCCGATCGAATGAGAACCGAATGAACGAGTTCTAGCTATAGTGTGTTTAGTACCAAACTTAGAAGGCTTTGGTTTTGATGACGAGGGGTTCGCTAATGCGTCAGAAACACCGTCATTCGATTAAAAATCACTATCCGGACTAAAGTCTATTCTAAACTAATTACAACCGAATAAACGAGGTCTAGCTATAGTTTCTTTATTACCAAACTTAAAAGGCTTCGATTTTGAAGACGAGTTATCGACCTAATGCGCCAGAAACATAATTACTTGATTACACAAAACTCGATCTGGATAACGGGAATTTCAAACGAATGAGAACCGAATGAACAAGTTCTAGCTATAGTGTGTTTAGTACCAAACTTGGAAGGCTTTGCTTTTGATGACGAGGTGTCCGCCTAATGCGCTTAAAACAATTATTCGATTAAAAAAATCGATCCGGATTAACAGGGATTCCGATCGAATGAGAACCGAATGAACGAGGTCTAGCTATATTGTTTTTATTACCAAACTTAGGAACTTATATCTTTTTAAAGGGGATAAAACAAAATTTACGCAACTTTTTATAGTTATACGTTACTGCACTACTGAGTTAACCATGAGCATTAACCCCTAGAGAGGTATGTGGTTGCATCGGTTATCGGAAGACCGAATAGGGACTTGATGGGGTCAAAAGTTACGATCGTGGAAGTCGAGGTGGGATGTTGTCGAGCATTTGGCCTCGATTAATTGCAGTGCAAGAATTTGACTCTGGCAGAGCGAATAGCATTTTATTCGTTTTATGGTCATCGCGCGGTTACCGTGTTTAAACCACATGTTTGCTCACCCGGTTTGTTTGCGATGCAGTTGAAGTAAAAGTACAGTATTTTTGTTACAGAACCGTGTGGAAATTCATGTTTTATTCGTAATCTTTCGTCTAACACCAACCATTGTGAAGGGCAAGGTTTAAGATTAAAGTTCAAATTAAACATATCTGAATCCCTTTGCGAGACCTTTGAGTACGGCAATACCCAATCTGCAGAAGACAGGAGGGCGACGTAAGAGAATACGAAAGAACAGAAATCTTTCAAAAAATAGTGAAGTCGTTTCTCGATTGAAGGCATTCTCTTGAAGTAGTTCAAAGACCGGAAGACATCCATTAGATGTAAGAAATCGTGATTCAATTTTACAAAGATGTAGAAGAATTAATCCTAAACAAAAAATATAGAGCCAACTAACAGTTGAGGTGTCACAAGCTGCAAACGGTTCATCAAAGAAAATTGATGAATAAAATTAATTTGCCAATAAATTTAAATAAATCCATGAGGTCTGCTAATTTTCATCAAATTTTACCTTAATTTCAGAATGGAATATCTTTAAAAGACGAGATCATATAAATTAGGAGGTACAACATTCTATTTATAAGTATTAAAAGTGCATCCTTGGGTTCTGAATTGAAATTATTGGTGACCTGATTTTTAAATAAGCCAAATGCAACAATAAGGCAATAATTACCATTTCAAAAATCTGCCACTATAAACTAAAAATTGGTATGTTGTGAGTACAATAACCACCCAAGAAATTCATCAAAGGTGACTGTCCTTAGATGAACAAATTATTTTTAAATTTATGGATTTTCAAAATTAGCTGAGAGGATCATGAAGAATAATGTTCCGATAATGAAGAACGGTTCATATTATGTATTGTTCACTAAAGGATTAGTTCCATAATGAACAACTTGTGTTCTACAAGTCCAGGATCCAGAGTAGCAAGGACTAGAGCCGCAAGGAGTGAGCAAGGCGGGGTCGCTGGAGCTAGTTGTGAATTGATTTATGGGATTACCATCTACAATAACGGTTCACAATATGTATTGTTCACTAAAGGATTAGTTCTCTAATGAACGACTCCTCTGTGATCTACAAGTCCAGGACCTAGAGTAGCAAGGACTAGAGCCGCAAGGAGTGAGCGAGGCGGGCTCGCCGGAGCTAGTTGTAATTGATTTATGGGATTACCATCTATCTACAAGAACGGTTCACATTATGTATTGTTCACCAAAGGATTAGTTCTCTAATGAACGACTCCTCTGTGTTCTACAAGTCCAGGATCCAGAGTAGCAAGGAAGGACTAGAGCCGCAAGGAGTGAGCGCGGCGGGCTCGCTCTGGAGCTAGTTGTGATTGATTTATGGGCTGTCTGTCGCCGGTTTGTACACACCACACATCTCTTGTTTGTTGTGTTGTTGTTATGCCCCGTGTTTGTTATTGTCTCAGAGTCTGGCTGCACCGTCTCACCACGGCTGTAGCTGTCAACCTCGGTTGTCATCCATCTATGCCTTGTTTTGTCTCGTCCCTGTAGAACACCGAGGTAGTTTACGGCACTTAAGATCACTTTAGCGATATTTCCCTGGATGTTAACTAGGGTAGGCAATAGATGGGTGGCTTACATATAAACGGATAATGAAGTCTTCTTGGAGGCTTCGACAGCTCTTCAAATTTTGCCGCTCTTTGGTGCATACCGTCTGAAACTACCCAAAGATCTGGCAACTGGATTTATCCATGAAACAGTACGCGAACTTTGCATCCCCTGCTAACTTTCACTACCGCGCTTATTAACTGCTTGACAAGTTACAAAAACCGCTCTTAATGGTAAATCATCGTTTGTCATGGTTTTAGAGGTTCTCTCGTCTATCGCATTTCAATCGATTATATTAAACTTTATTAAGGAAACAAAGTCAATCGCAAAATTTTGTTGATCTCTCGAACCCGTAACCTCTCGGTTAGAGAGCCTCGACTCTATGCCACATACAGTGAAGGTCTATACTAAGTGAATGGCAAGATGGTAATGCTCTTAATATGAGCAGTAGGATCTGCTATTTATTAAGGCAGTGCAATCGATTTTGTGTTGTAGTTTTGCTATGTGAAGTCCTAGCTTTTTGATAACTTCCTTGAATACAGAACAATTTCAAACAATATTTTATGATCACTCAACATGAAATTGTATGCATGCATAGTTTTAATTAGGCCTAAATAAAACGGCTGAAGATAAAAATATGAATTTTATATAGTATTTATATGAGTGTGAGTGGAGGAAGTGACTTGTCTTTTTAGCTTAGGTAAATTTTAATTTTTAACTGAATATAATTGTAAACATAACATGTTTTAAATTATTTAAATTTCTGCATGATATAAGAGTTTTACATTTGTATGTTCAGCCATTTATGTTTGGGCTTTCTTACAAAATGCTAAGTTGTTTTTCTTTGAATGTCTTTAATTTCACAAGGAGTGACCAAAATAGATTTTTTCTACTTTTTCTGTATTCTGGAAATATAGCTGAAAGAGCTTTAAATTTAGCATAAAACATACTTTCCAAAATCGACTGCATATCCTTTATTATCAGAGAAAAGTTATGCACCAGAGAATTTGACTCTTTTTTGGGCTTTTTTCAATTTTAAGAGAGTCAGTAGGTAATTAGTGGAGTTACTACACTGAGTAGTTACTTACTGCGGAAGTGGAAAACAATAGATTTCAGAGGTTATTTTGGCTATTTCTGTCCCAGAAATACAATTTGGGGCAAATAAAATTGTGTTTCTGTTGTACGCGATCACGTGACGCCAGAATCCAAAATCGACTGCATATGCTTTATTTTCACAGAAACATCGTGCACCGGAGAATTTGACTCTTTTTTGGACTTTTTCAATTTTAAGAGCGTCAGTTGGTAATTAGTGGAGTTTTTTTTATACTGAGTGGTTAGTTACTGCGGAAGTGTAAAACAATAGATTTTAGAGGTTATTTAGGCTATTTCTGTCCTAGAAATACAATTCGGGACGAATAAAATTGTGTTTCTGTTGTATGTGATCACGTGACGCGAGATTTTCTCGATTCTAATCGCAGAGTTCATATCATAACACATTTGGGTATCACGTCACTTAAAGGATACTTTGAGGTAGCGAAATGTAATTTTATAGGTAAAACAACGTAACTATCGAAACTCACGGGGCGCTTGCTTCAAGTCTTCCATTTACCTATCCCATATGAGAGGGTGGGGTGAATATTGTGAGTTTCTTGTGAATACTAAACCTCATCCTGTCATTTCTCAGTCTTATCCATTGTTTTCCTTTTTTACGCGTATGTTACTCAAATGTAAAACATATTGCTCTATCCTTCTATATCGCAGGTCTGAAAAGGCCCGATTGGATAGAGGTACTTGTAAGTACCTGAAGATGAATTCATCGAATTCGAAATGTACATTGTGCACAATAAAATCAATCAAAAAGTGTCAAAAGGTGTATTATTGTATATTATTTCTCAATGTGTTGTTCACGAAAAGTAACTTTAAGTGTTTACTTTTAAAAGCCTAAAAAGGTTACAGTAATCTTTTATGATTATACTTTTTGGTATTTAAAAAACAGAAATGCACGTTAATAAGATTGATTTAATGGCCAAATCATCATAAAATGTATTTATACGTTTATTAGGACTTTGCGTTTATCTTAGGTCACAATACATTCTGGCTATCTGAGTAAATAAAGAGTTATACACCTATAAGGTCTCCAAGGTTTTTAAGTAATGTTCACGGTATTATTTTTTTAATAGTAATGTCACAAAGATGGAAGAGAAAAGCTCGAACTAGTCAAGATTTGGATGTATGCTGAGCATCAGCGAAGCCTGTCACTCGGGAGGCCGGAAAAAACGTAATTTATGTCTGTGTTTGTTTGTTTGTTCGCACGATATCTTGAAAAGGTAGTAACTTATAGAGTTGACCATTTGCATAAAGCTTCATTTCTATATAGGCAACACTGATTTTGAAGATGTATGTCTCCCTATCGTATTTGGCTGAGCGTTAGCGAATATTTCTGCATTCGTCCTATTGGTAACCATGACGACAACGAGAAAATAGTAGAATAAATAAATTTGTAAACAAAATGAGTGTAATAAAATTCAAAACTTTAACATTTTTTTAAAGGAGAGTCCGATCCCCTTTTAAGCCTTATTCTGTCCGTCCTCATGGGCCACTGGCCTGTGCGAGGATCTTATCAAACAGAATAAGGGGGAGAGTCGATACAGTACGGTAATGATTAAAAGTGCAACAGTCACAGACAGGATTTGAACCTGCGCTATCTCTAACTCAGACCCAAAGTCCAACGACTTAGACCGCTCGGCCATCGGCACTCCCACATGACACGTGGGAGACGTTTATTTATAAAATAAAAAGAAAAGCTAGTAGAGAGTGGAAAGTAAATATTAAAAGCCAGTAACAAGACTTGATTTCAGCGCTTGCGTTTTAGTCCCCTCCCTACGACATCGGTACCTCTATTGTGTTAACACTACTATGAAATCTAACTCGCTGAATAAAAATGAGTATGTATCATGTTCAAAGATATCTCTAGAAAGGTTTTTATCTGTAGAGATTTTAAATTTTGCATGAACCTTCATTTCTGCATAGACAAGAATGAGTGTTATGATGGTGCATGTCCAACTATGGAATGTGGTTGAGCGTTACTGAAGCTCATCACCAGGGAGGCTGACAGAATCTCTTTTCTGTCTGGCGGGAATGTGAAAACTCGTTTCTGTATGAAATCTGCCTGTCTATCTATCTGATATTCGCAGGAAATCTCGAGAATGAAAAATCTCTTGATATTTTGCATGCAACCTCAGCAAAGCCTGTTACACCACACGTGGTGTGGCACACTTCTACCTTATTATTTTTAGGTATGGGACCGGGAGAAAAGTTTGAACCATCCAAAAGTTCGAGTTACCTAAGTTAGAATTTATTTGGTAACATAATATCCTGTATACATGACCTAGGTATCAGCCCTTGTGATCCTTTAGTGGTGGTTCTGACATCATCTTTAGTCAGAGAGTTTTCATTGCCTTTAGTAACGGAAAGGGCCTCTAGAGACTTGTACTTCATTCAAAGTTTTCGAATCAATTGCACTCGAATCAAGAAAATCTATCAGTGTAAAACGCCTTAAGGGAAGTCGGATGGTTCCATCTCACTTATGCTAAATGGTTCAAATTTAGGAAAATTATTCTCAGGAACTATATAAAGATATCGTAATTGTTTCTTCATTTTTGTTTATCATTTAAATGGCTACAGAAGTAACTGCGGATTTACTAAAACACAAAAGAAAAAAATAATATTTTGTATAAAATACATTTAAAAATCAACAGTTTATTTTAAAGTGGAATTAGTAAGGAACTTTGTTTTAATCGTTGATTATCTTTTGCGGTTACGGGAAAAAGTTTTGATAAAGAATTTTACTCAGAAATCTTACTTAAAGGTAAGACTAGGGTATGGTGAGTACTGAACTAATCTTTTTCTCACTTAAAGATAAGACTCAGGTATGGTGAGTACTGAACTAAATCTTTTTCTCACTTACAGATAGGACTTGGGTATGGAGAGTACTGAACTAACCTTTTTCCCACTTACAAATAAGACTCGGGTATAATGAGTACTGAACTAATCTTTTTCTCACTTAGAGATAAGAATTGGGTATGGTGAGTACTGAACTAATCTTTTTCCCACTTACAGATAAGACTCGAGTATGGTGAGTACTGAACTAATCTTTTTCCCACTTACAGATAAGACTTGAGTATGGTGAGTACCGAACTAATCTTTTTCTCACTTAAAGATAAGAATTGGGTATGGTGAGTACTGAACTAATCTTTTTCCCACTTACAGATAAGACTCGAGTATGGTGAGTACCGAACTAATCTTTTTCTCACTTAAAGATAAGAATTGGGTATGGTGAGTACTGAACTAATCTTTTTCCCACTTACAGATAAGACTCGAGTATAGTGAGTACCGAACTAATCTTTTTCTCACTTAAAGATAATCCTTGGGTATGGTAAGTACTGAACTAATCTTTTAAAACATTCCGTGCAAGGCTTTGCTTATACACTTAGAAAATTAAAACTACTCAAAAGAATGTAATAAAATTGGTATTATTTTAAAGCTAATGATCCACAGAACAAAGACTAAACAATAATTTTGAATGCCCAACAACTATTCGACTCTCGTTGAACGCTATTTTGAAGTAAATTCTACACCGTTTAGTACTATATATTGCAATTCTCCGGAGTGCTGCTTTGCAACAAGTGGTGCCAAAGTGACCAATCCTAATTCACCTTGGAGGTTAACAGGCTTCCAGGCGTACAAAGAAACATCTGCCGTCCCATGCCAGTTGACGGTGCGTCTGCGTCTCTGGGAAAAATCACTTGATCGAATCAATTAAAAGCAATAAACATATTTGTGTCGGCTGTAACTCCGGCGGGGCCTAGTTTATCTGGCGTTGATTAGGCGCCATATTTGCATGATGGGCTGTATCCAGTCTCGGAGCCGTAACTCCGGTCCTGGCAATAATTACCAGCACAGCCCAAAGTAATTATCGTATATTATTTCGACCGTGACGACGGACCACAGTACTGTCTCGAAAGGTCGGCTACATGTTTCCAATGACATAAATCCCTCTCGAGGCGGTACCTCGCTACACAAATCACCGTCTCAATAAATTAAAATAGACTCTCAATTGATGCACGGAGTACGTGTTCAATTAAGAGGTGCTCACTGTACCTGGGGGGGGGGGGAGCGGGGGGCGAGTTTTGGTCACCACCTTCTTTCAGGTGCTTCAGGAGAATTGGATCACAGCTGTCTCACACGTTTGATATCTCTTGAGGAACAGTCCATGTTCGTCGATTCGCTGAGCTGTACCGAAGCTAATTCCGAATAGCTAGGTTATAGGTTCGACATTAGGCTGGAAATTATTATTCACAATTGAAAGCTCTTTAAAATAACTCCCTGATATTTTTATAAATCCATGAGGAACTACATGCATTTAAATTGGAAATTTTGATCAATTCCAAATAAAAATGGTTGGACCAAAAAATGTGAAATTTTAACAGTAGCCTATGTATTTGAGTTATAACTTCTGGTAGTCACTCGTTTTATTAATTTACGGATGATAAATTTAAAATGTTAATTAAATTAATGTAAGAAATTAAACGTATGTGAGATATTTTTTCAATTTTTATAAATAAAAAAACCCATATCAAACCCTTCAGTCAACTTGCAAGTAAATAAGTTAAATACTGCATATCCCTACAGTTTTTCTTTGGAGCTAACATAACATGTTCCAAAATTGTGCTTCAAATTGCTACCACTTCTCGTAGAATAATTTTAAATTATTAAAAAATTCTGTCCTGTCTTCAGAAATAGGTAATACTTTGAAAAGGCTGGGATCAATATTTTTACCATACAAAATATTATTTCACAAAAAACGATTATACAACTCAATGTAATCCATTGTACACGTCACTTTTCACCTAAAGAACTTACTTATACTTACTAAAATACTTAACTTATTACGAATACTTACTGCCTTTCCAAGGCCTCTATGGAAAGGTTGGATAAACAAGCCTACCGTGGTGATAATTTTATGTCCAGTATTTGTTTTTGGTACCAAACCCTTTCCGGGGATCCCTGTAGTGTACGACTGTACGATAGGCCCGCGATAAACCCGGCCTTCTCACGTTTGTAAGATGGCTTGTAGGTCGTCTTCTGTCCAGTGGCCGGTTTTATGCTCAGGACGACACAACATCGGCGGACATTTCGCGGACTGAAATTGCCCGTAAATATACCTCCTGGACCGTACGCCACTCTTAAGTATAACGCGCAGTAGTCCTTCTGCTTGCTAACTTTAGTGTGACATTGGTTACACAGTATTATACCTTGTATGGTGTAACTTCCTGGACCGTACGCCACTCTTAAGTAAAGCACGCAGTAGTCCTTCCACTTGCTAACTTTAGTGTGACATTGGTTACACAGTATTATACCTTGTATGGTGTAACTTCCTGGACCGTACGCCACTCTTAAGTAAAGCACGCAGTAGTACTTCCACTTGCTAACTTTAGTGTGACATTGGTTACACAGTATTATACCTTGTATGGTGTAACTTCCTGGACCGTACGCCACTCTTAAGTAAAGCACGCAGTAGTACTTCCACTTGCTAACTTTAGTGTGACATTGGTTACACAGTATTATACCTTGTATGGTGTAACTTCCTGGACCGTACGCCACTCTTAAGTAAAGCACGCAGTAGTACTTCCGCTTGCTAACTTTAGTGTGACATTGGTTACACAGTATTATACCTTGTATGGTGTAACTTCCTGGACCGTACGCCACTCTTAAGTAAAGCACGCAGTAGTACTTCCGCTTGCTAACTTTAGTGTGACATTGGTTACACAGTATTATACCTTGTATGGTGTAACTTCCTGGACCGTACGCCACTCTTAAGTAAAGCACGCAGTATTACTTCCACTTGCTAACTTTAGTGTGACATTGGTTACACAGTATTATACCTTGTATGGTGTAACTTCCTGGACCGTACGCCACTCTTAAGTAAAGCACGCAGTAGTACTTCCGCTTGCTAACTTTAGTGTGACATTGGTTACACAGTATTATACCTTGTATGGTGTAACTTCCTGGACCGTACGCCACTCTTAAGTAAAGCACGCAGTATTACTTCCGCTTGCTAACTTTAGTGTGACATTGGTTACACAGTATTATACCTTGTATGGTGTAACTTCCTGGACCGTACGCCACTCTTAAGTAAAGCACGCAGTAGTACTTCCGCTTGCTAACTTTAGTGTGACATTGGTTACACAGTATTATACCTTGTATGGTGTAACTTCCTGGACCGTACGCTACTCTTAAGTAAAGCACGCAGTAGTACTTCCGCTTGCTAACTTTAGTGTGACATTGGTTACACAGTATTATACCTTGTATGGTGTAACTTCCTGGACCGTACGCTACTCTTAAGTAAAGCACGCAGTAGTACTTCCGCTTGCTAACTTTAGTGTGACATTGGTTACACAGTATTATACCTTGTATGGTGTAACTTCCTGGACCGTACGCCACTCTTAAGTAAAGCACGCAGTAGTACTTCCACTTGCTAACTTTAGTGTGACATTGGTTACACAGTATTATACCTTGTATGGTGTAACTTCCTGGACCGTACGCCACTCTTAAGTAAAGCACGCAGTAGTACTTCCGCTTGCTAACTTTAGTGTGACATTGGTTACACAGTATTATACCTTGTATGGTGTAACTTCCTGGACCGTACGCCACTCTTAAGTAAAGCACGCAGTAGTACTTCCACTTGCTAACTTTAGTGTGACATTGGTTACACAGTATTATACCTTGTATGGTGTAACTTCCTGGACCGTACGCCACTCTTAAGTATAGCACGCAGTAGTACTTCCGCTTGCTAACTTTAGTGTGACATTGGTTACACAGTATTATACCTTGTATGGTGTAACTTCCTGGACCGTACGCCACTCTTAAGTAAAGCACGCAGTAGTACTTCCGCTTGCTAACTTTAGTGTGACATTGGTTACACAGTATTATACCTTGTATGGTGTAACTTCCTGGACCGTACGCCACTCTTAAGTAAAGCACGCAGTAGTACTTCCACTTGCTAACTTTAGTGTGACATTGGTTACACAGTATTATACCTTGTATGGTGTAACTTCCTGGACCGTACGCCACTCTTAAGTATAGCACGCAGTAGTACTTCCGCTTGCTAACTTTAGTGTGACATTGGTTACACAGTATTATACCTTGTATGGTGTAACTTCCTGGACCGTACGCCACTCTTAAGTAAAGCACGCAGTAGTACTTCCGCTTGCTAACTTTAGTGTGACATTGGTTACACAGTATTATACCTTGTATGGTGTAACTTCCTGGACCGTACGCTACTCTTAAGTAAAGCACGCAGTAGTACTTCCGCTTGCTAACTTTAGTGTGACATTGGTTACACAGTATTATACCTTGTATGGTGTAACTTCCTGGACCGTACGCTACTCTTAAGTAAAGCACGCAGTAGTACTTCCGCTTGCTAACTTTAGTGTGACATTGGTTACACAGTATTATACCTTGTATGGTGTAACTTCCTGGACCGTACGCTACTCTTAAGTAAAGCACGCAGTAGTACTTCCACTTGCTAACTTTAGTGTGACATTGGTTACACAGTATTATACCTTGTATGGTGTAACTTCCTGGACCGTACGCCACTCTTAAGTAAAGCACGCAGTAGTACTTCCGCTTGCTAACTTTAGTGTGACATTGGTTACACAGTATTATACCTTGTATGGTGTAACTTCCTGGTGTAGCACGCAGTAACCTCCTGACTACGTAAAGCAAGCAGTCATAAAGACACGCAGTATTCCTTCCACTTGCTAACTTTAGTGTGACATTGGTTACACAGTATTATACCTTGTATGGTGTAACTTCCTGGACCGTACGCTACTCTTAAGTAAAGCACGCAGTAGTCTTCCACTTGCTAACTTTAGTGTGACATTGGTTACACAGTATTATACCTTGTATGGTGTAACTTCCTGGACCGTACGCCACTCTTAAGTAAAGCACGCAGTATTACTTCCGCTTGCTAACTTTAGTGTGACATTGGTTTACACAGTATTATACCTTGTATGGTGTAACTTCCTGACCGTACGCTACTCTTAAGTAAAGCACGCAGTATTACTTCCACTTGCTAACTTTAGTGTGACATTGGTTACACAGTATTATACCTTGTATGGTGTAACTTCCCTGGACCGTACGCTACTCTTAAGTAAAGCACGCAGTATTACTTCCGCTTGCTACTTGCTAACTTTAGTGTGACATTGGTTACACAGTATTATACCTTGTATGGAGTAACTTCCTGGACCGTACGCCACTCTTAAGTAAAGCACGCAGTATTACTTCCACGCTTGCTAACTTTTAGTGTGACATTGGTTACACAGTATTATACCTTGTATGGTGTAACTTCCTGGACCGTACGCCACTCTTAAGTAAAGCACGCAGTATTACTTCCGCTTGCTAACTTTAGTGTGACATTGGTTACACAGTATTATACCTTGTATGGAGTAACTTCCTGGACCGTACGCCACTCTTAAGTAAAGCACGCAGTATTACTTCCGCTTGCTAACTTTAGTGTGACATTGGTTACACAGTATTATACCTTGTATGGTGTAACTTCCTGGACCGTACGCCACTCTTAAGTAAAGCACGCAGTAGTACTTCCGCTTGCTAACTTTAGTGTGACATTGGTTACACAGTATTATACCTTGTATGGTGTAACTTCCTGGACCGTACGCCACTCTTAAGTAAAGCACGCAGTAGTACTTCCGCTTGCTAACTTTAGTGTGACATTGGTTACACAGTATTATACCTTGTATGGTGTAACTTCCTGGACCGTACGCCACTCTTAAGTAAAGCACGCAGTAGTACTTCCGCTTGCTAACTTTAGTGTGACATTGGTTACACAGTATTATACCTTGTATGGTGTAACTTCCTGGACCGTACGCCACTCTTAAGTAAAGCACGCAGTAGTACTTCCGCTTGCTAACTTTAGTGTGACATTGGTTACACAGTATTATACCTTGTATGGTGTAACTTCCTGGACCGTACGCCACTCTTAAGTAAAGCACGCAGTAGTACTTCCGCTTGCTAACTTTAGTGTGACATTGGTTACACAGTATTATACCTTGTATGGTGTAACTTCCTGGACCGTACGCCACTCTTAAGTATAGCACGCAGTAGTACTTCCGCTTGCTAACTTTAGTGTGACATTGGTTACACAGTATTATACCTTGTATGGTGTAACTTCCTGGACCGTACGCCACTCTTAAGTAAAGCACGCAGTAGTACTTCCACTTGCTAACTTTAGTGTGACATTGGTTACACAGTATTATACCTTGTATGGTGTAACTTCCTGGACCGTACGCCACTCTTAAGTAAAGCACGCAGTAGTACTTCCACTTGCTAACTTTAGTGTGACATTGGTTACACAGTATTATACCTTGTATGGTGTAACTTCCTGGACCGTACGCCACTCTTAAGTAAAGCACGCAGTAGTACTTCCACTTGCTAACTTTAGTGTGACATTGGTTACACAGTATTATACCTTGTATGGTGTAACTTCCTGGACCGTACGCCACTCTTAAGTAAAGCACGCAGTAGTACTTCCGCTTGCTAACTTTAGTGTGACATTGGTTACACAGTATTATACCTTGTATGGTGTAACTTCCTGGACCGTACGCCACTCTTAAGTAAAGCACGCAGTAGTACTTCCGCTTGCTAACTTTAGTGTGACATTGGTTACACAGTATTATACCTTGTATGGTGTAACTTCCTGGACCGTACGCTACTCTTAAGTAAAGCACGCAGTAGTACTTCCGCTTGCTAACTTTAGTGTGACATTGGTTACACAGTATTATACCTTGTATGGTGTAACTTCCTGGACCGTACGCCACTCTTAAGTAAAGCACGCAGTAGTACTTCCGCTTGCTAACTTTAGTGTGACATTGGTTACACAGTATTATACCTTGTATGGTGTAACTTCCTGGACCGTACGCCACTCTTAAGTAAAGCACGCAGTAGTACTTCCGCTTGCTAACTTTAGTGTGACATTGGTTACACAGTATTATACCTTGTATGGTGTAACTTCCTGGACCGTACGCCACTCTTAAGTAAAGCACGCAGTAGTACTTCCGCTTGCTAACTTTAGTGTGACATTGGTTACACAGTATTATACCTTGTATGGTGTAACTTCCTGGACCGTACGCCACTCTTAAGTAAAGCACGCAGTAGTACTTCCACTTGCTAACTTTAGTGTGACATTGGTTACACAGTATTATACCTTGTATGGTGTAACTTCCTGGACCGTACGCCACTCTTAAGTAAAGCACGCAGTAGTACTTCCACTTGCTAACTTTAGTGTGACATTGGTTACACAGTATTATACCTTGTATGGTGTAACTTCCTGGACCGTACGCCACTCTTAAGTAAAGCACGCAGTAGTACTTCCGCTTGCTAACTTTAGTGTGACATTGGTTACACAGTATTATACCTTGTATGGTGTAACTTCCTGGACCGTACGCCACTCTTAAGTAAAGCACGCAGTAGTACTTCCGCTTGCTAACTTTAGTGTGACATTGGTTACACAGTATTATACCTTGTATGGTGTAACTTCCTGGACCGTACGCCACTCTTAAGTAAAGCACGCAGTAGTCCTTCCGCTTGCTAACTTTAGTGTGACATTGGTTACACAGTATTATACCTTGTATGGTGTAACTTCCTGGACCGTACGCCACTCTTAAGTAAAGCACGCAGTAGTACTTCCGCTTGCTAACTTTAGTGTGACATTGGTTACACAGTATTATACCTTGTATGGTGTAACTTCCTGGACCGTACGCCACTCTTAAGTAAAGCACGCAGTAGTACTTCCGCTTGCTAACTTTAGTGTGACATTGGTTACACAGTATTATACCTTGTATGGTGTAACTTCCTGGACCGTACGCCACTCTTAAGTAAAGCACGCAGTAGTACTTCCGCTTGCTAACTTTAGTGTGACATTGGTTACACAGTATTATACCTTGTATGGTGTAACTTCCTGGACCGTACGCCACTCTTAAGTAAAGCACGCAGTAGTACTTCCGCTTGCTAACTTTAGTGTGACATTGGTTACACAGTATTATACCTTGTATGGTGTAACTTCCTGGACCGTACGCCACTCTTAAGTAAAGCACGCAGTAGTACTTCCGCTTGCTAACTTTAGTGTGACATTGGTTACACAGTATTATACCTTGTATGGTGTAACTTCCTGGACCGTACGCCACTCTTAAGTAAAGCACGCAGTAGTCCTTCCACTTGCTAACTTTAGTGTGACATTGGTTACACAGTATTATACCTTGTATGGTGTAACTTCCTGGACCGTACGCCACTCTTAAGTAAAGCACGCAGTAGTACTTCCGCTTGCTAACTTTAGTGTGACATTGGTTACACAGTATTATACCTTGTATGGTGTAACTTCCTGGACCGTACGCTACTCTTAAGTAAAGCACGCAGTAGTACTTCCACTTGCTAACTTTAGTGTGACATTGGTTACACAGTATTATACCTTGTATGGTGTAACTTCCTGGACCGTACGCTACTCTTAAGTAAAGCACGCAGTAGTACTTCCACTTGCTAACTTTAGTGTGACATTGGTTACACAGTATTATACCTTGTATGGTGTAACTTCCTGGACCGTACGCTACTCTTAAGTAAAGCACGCAGTAGTCCTTCCACTTGCTAACTTTAGTGTGACATTGGTTACACAGTATTATACCTTGTATGGTGTAACTTCCTGGACCGTACGCTACTCTTAAGTAAAGCACGCAGTAGTCCTTCCACTTGCTAACTTTAGTGTGACATTGGTTACACAGTATTATACCTTGTATGGAGTAACTTCCTGGACCGTACGCCACTCTTAAGTATTGTATGACACCTTGTATTGAGTAACAGTTGCTTATAAAGATTGTCTGACACGAAAAGACGATACAGCGTCGTATAGTAATCAACAATAATTTACTTGCTATATGACATACTATGGAACAAACATAAACCCTTCCAAGAAATACAGAAATTAATTTGAATATAAAACTCGACTATAAATAATATTTCTTAGTTATGTATTATTTTACTGAAATAAATTCATGTTTTACCTAAGTTTACTTATGTTTCTGAATTAATTAATCAATTTTATTGTGGGGTCTGTATTTTTCAGAATGTCAATGAAATCGTAACAAAACATCTGTAGAACCACAATCTGTGACAGTTCAAATCAAACAATATTATTTGAAAAGTACCCATTTTATGTAAAGGCGATTTCCTACGCAAACGTTAAGCGCGTAACGTGAGTTTTAAAGAAAACGTTGGATACGTTTTTGTAGCATACGATTACAAAATAGTACACGTTGTGTGTGGGTCCATCTTTTACCAGCTTCTATATATTTTACCAAATTGTCTATTTTAATTTAGATAAACCTCTTTCCAAAAATTTTCAGCTCCATTATTTGTATGGGGGAGGTTTACTATACGTGTAATTTTCAAGCCTTTTTTCTAAATTTTGTTTATCAAACCAACCTTTCAATGAAAAAACGCTCAAGCGTTGAGAAAACCAATGGGCAAAGGTGAGTCATAATATTATTTCGTCCTACTTTCACGATAGAAATCATCGTGTCAATTAAATGGAAAGTGTTTATTGTTACCACAGGGGTCAGATAGTTGGGTGGTTTTGCACATCAAAATTCTATGCTTCTAAAGGAAGTGTGCTGTAGGGAAAGGTAAAGACAGAACGCAAGAAGTTGTGTGTTTTTCAATGTCCATGGTCGCCATACAACTCAATACTGGATGTCCTGCAGATCACCTTCCACTTTCCAGGCTACAAATAACCACAAAGTACCACATAACCCTGACGCTGAGAGCATTGGGGACTCCGCATACAGTGATCAATACATTTCTTACATACTACTTTTGAACGATTACAGACAGAAATAGGGGTACAATCTTTTTGGCCTCTTAAGTCGTAAAACCCTACTTATTTAAACACTCGGAAATATGTAATCAAAGCGAAATAAAATTACTCTTTGCAGACACGTTTCAAATAAGAAATCACAAAAATAACGCAAGAGAACAGAATAAAAACTTAATATTCATTATTTATTGAAAGTTAGAATAAATAAATAAACCCACCATTTGCACTAGTGATTAATTTAATTAAATTTGTTTCAATACAAGGGATTTAATTTGTTTAATACGTAAATAAAAACTTTTATTCTAAATAAGTACACAACAAATAAATATAATGTACGGGAATTTTTTAAAATTTCCAATTGTAGATTACAAAAAACTAACCTATATAGTTTGTTTTACTTTCAGTACGCGAAATTATTCAGGATTTTAAGAATTTGTTTTTCTTTACAATCTAAAAATACCCGATTTAGTTGATTTAATATTCAGTACTCAAAATATTTTCCCTTTTTAGCTCGTTAATTTTTAAATATTAAGCCCCCGCGGCTGGATCCAGGTAGATTCACGCCCACACACACGCACGCACGCGCAGCACACACACACACACAAGTGCAGGAGATTAGGACCTGCCATATTTCCGCCCTACTAGTTTACTAGTGCACTTTCCCAATCACAACCAGATTTTTGCCATTTGTAATGTTCTCCTAAAATGATTATAGTACGAGACATATCAATGCAAGCCTGGGTTGTGGCGCGGTGTTGCCAACTGTAACGGAAGAAAAACCAGTGACCGGACAATCGGTTGATTTCAACAATCGAACAATCGTTACTACTCATCTTCACTTCTCATTTATCTCCCTGAATATTTCACCTTAGCCGTGTAATTTAACACTTATTTGCATTACAATACAAGTCAAAAATAAAAACATGTAAAATAATCGAACGCCTACGAACACAACCGATTTAAACAACCGGAACAAAGCGAGATCGACAAGTCGCCTCGTACTGAGAATCAGCTGATACGATAATGTGGTAACGCTGCAAGGTGAGGGGGTGAAGGGGGGTGCGGTAACTGCCTATAAGTATAGTATACATAAATAATAAAAATCATAACGAGGAAAACAACGAATGATGCAACGAAATTGTCACAGATTATCGCTTACTAATGAGCCTAAGATCTTACTGAATGGCTCTGCGCTCGTGAGTGTGGGGATGCGTGCGTGCGTACGAGGCGACTAACTGGCATTTCAGCTGCTGTCCTTTTAGATCCTTTACAGCGGCTGAGCGACCGAAGTGCCAACTTCACTCAAGATCCTGTCTCGCCCTCATTGGTTTGGCTTCTGAAGTAACTTTGTAAACGAACATAACCTCAAAACCAACGTAACCCAGTGTATACCCAAATTTCCACTTGGATAATTCAAATTTTTGAACTTCACTGCCTACATCTCGGCCACCATGCTCGACTTCCAGGTACGAGGGAGTAGGAATCTCTCATTTGGAGAGATGAGGGGACTATATTTGGTCCGACCCAATCGACATGACGGGGAGTGGAGTTACGGTTATGGCAGGGCCGGGAGTTCGGTCAGCGTTGGGGTTCGATTAATTAAAGCAGAAGAATTCTAGAACGCGATGCCATTCGCATTCCCCGCAGGTTTTACAGCTGCCTTTGTACTGTATGTGACATGTCTCGTGAGCCCGCCCGAGTACCAAACTCACGTCGGAATATTTCAAATAACTAGCGTAAATCTTGGTACGGAAACTCAACTTTTTCAACCCGAATTTATCATACTGAAAAACACACTTTTTGCTTGCATCTAACTTTTCGCTAAAGGTGCTCCAAAATACGCAATACAGATATTGTTGGCTGAAATTTAGTGAAGCCTATCATTCGAGGCTGGAAAGTGACCTATAGACTTAAAATTTGCATGCAGTTTCAATTAATATAAGAACAAGTGGTGGTGCATGTCACTACATGGGTTTTGCTGAGCGTTAGTGATTATTTTGACATTGGTCTTATGTGGGTAATCATGATGGAAACGAGAAAATTACGGTTGTGACACATAAGCTAATGGGTTTTCTGGATATAATTATATATTTTTGTTTCAGTAAAGGATAAAAATATATAATTATATTTAAACCAAAGACCAACATTTTGGCTGACACACGTTACAGCTTCTTCCAATTATACTGAAGACACAAATTTATACTGCTATATAGTGTATATACCCAAAATTTTGGCTGACACACGTTACAGCTTCTTCCAATTATACTGAAGACACAAATTTATACTGCTATATAGTGTATATACCCCAAAATTTTGGCTGACACACGTTACAGCTTCTTCCAATTATACTGAAGACACAAATTTATACTGCTATATAGTGTATATACCCCAAAATTTTGGCTGACACACGTTACAGCTTCTTCCAATTATACTGAAGACACAAATTTATACTGCTATATAGTGTATATACCCCAAAATTTGGCTGACAAACGTTACAGCTTCTTCCAATTATACTGAAGACACAAATTTATACTGCTATATAGTGTATATACCCCAAAATTTTGGCTGACAAACGTTACAGCTTCTTCCAATTATACTGAAGACACAAATTTATACTGCTATATAGTGTATATACCCCAAAATTTTGGCTGACACACGTTACAGCTTCTTCCAATTATACTGAAGACACAAATTTATACTGCTATATAGTGTATATACCCCAAAATTTTGGCTGACAAACGTTACAGCTTCTTCCAATTATACTGAAGACACAAATTTATACTGCTATATAGTGTATATACCCCAAAATTTTGGCTGACACACGTTATAGCTTCTTCCAATTATACTGAAGACACAAATTTATACTGCTATATAGTGTATATACCCCAAAATTTTGGCTGACACACGTTATAGCTTCTTCCAATTATACTGAAGACACAAATTTATACTGCTATATGGTGTACCATTGAAAAAACATAATAAAAGACAATTCGGCATAATCTTTTGAATATTGGTTGTCACATTCACACTCAGCTTGATTTGTATGCAAATAGAAAAAAATGTAACTGCTAGCAGAGGATCTGAAACATTTCCGTAATTGTGTCTCCAGGGAACAATTTGGATTTCATCACAGTTTAGTATTCGACTCACCTGGAAGGATAGCAGGATTAAGGACATTACGCGTTACAACAGGAACACGACGTTTCGGAAACTGGTATCTGACCTCTACTTCAGCTGATAAATATGCATCCTCTTCATCAGTAGTTTTAAGCCGGTTTATGTGATCATCAAATCTGAATTCGAAATCCATCCTTGCCCAAAGTATTTGGGGTAGTCGTTTCATGGACAAGGTAAAAGAATTGTCGACTGTTCCTGAATAGAGGCCTGTCTGAGATCTGCGGGCTGGTGATTCACAATTCACCCAGAGGGCATAGGAAAGTACTTAAATTTTTCAACAAACCATTTACCGAATCATTTAAATCATGTGATATGATTTGATACTCTACATTTGCCATTTTTTTACATACCTTCAATCTTATGATCATATGTTTCTAATGACTTCCTCAAACTACAGGACGAGATTCCACTCTTGACTAGATTAGTTTCTAAATCCGCGGCTAGATCGCGTGCTCGGCTCTTCACACAATCGCACCTCCGACAAACAAGACCGTCCCGGACGCTGTGTTGCGATCCACCAGGTGAGCTGACGGACTTATAAATATTAGATGAGCGATAAATCCTCGTAGGCAATTTATCGGACAAATACCCGCGCCTTCGCTGACACGGATCCCCGGGGTTAGCCAAATGAGAGCGAGAACAGTCCGGCAGAGATCTCTATTGGGCCGTGTCCATGAGTCATGCCAGCGCTCATGTGTCACTGTAGGAGCGCTAATTAACAAGCGCGCATCGTACTGTGATTTTATATTGCGTTTTAGCCGGCGGACAGGTGACGGGGATATATGGGGAGCGGGGAAGCTGCACGGCAAAGTTTCTGAAGGCCACGCGGGTTTGTCCACGGGCAGCGAGCGTATGTGGGTTGGACCTTCGCCGTAGCGTAGTGGTAACGCTGCTGCTTGCTCTCTAACCGAGAGGTCACGGGTTCGAATCCCGGAGGGGTCAACAAATTTTACAGATGACTTTGGAGTGTTTTCTTTAAAAATTTTTAGTATACCTGATTAAAATACCATTGGAGTAGAAACTCCCCTTAAGTAGATGAAACAGAGTGTTTAAAGGTGGCAGATGGTAATCCAATTTTAAATATTCGATCTAGAGTAAAGTTCGTTTAACCCAGTAGGGATCACTTATGGCTGGTTTATACCTTAAATCTGGGCAACCTTATGGATGTCCAGGAGCGCCACATCACTAATCGCAAATGTCGAGATTCTGTTCTGCAAGGGCATTCGATAGGTCTAGTCTACTGCGGGAGATGACTATTGGAGGTTGGTGGGGTTCGTTCCTTAAGTATCAGAAGTTCTTGCTAGCCTCAACAAGGGTGTGCCAACCCCTGCCTACTTTGACTGGAGAGGCTGGTTCAGAGTTGGCCTCCCCTTCATCCAAGGAGACATGACTTTGAGTGCCCTAATTTTTCCTCATGGATCTCGATAGGAGACGGCCACTACCTCCTACCCATCCTGAATACCCTGTCACTCTGGAAGCAGCGTTAAGGTTCCTATAGGAAAAAGTGCAATTTCAAGTCAAGTTCAAGTTTAAGTTCAAGTTTGGTAAGATCATCGCACATTTCTGTGGCTCACGTGGGCAGAGATAGTAATGCTAATTTCGGACATCGATCTCTGTAAAATACTTAAGTTATACCGAAGTAATTTGAATTTCGCATCCATATCTAAAATCTTTTATTCTATAGGTATGCTATTATTTTTAAATTTGTTACTTAATAAGGCAATGAAACATTATTTAAAATAAGATATACGAGTATCAGTTCAACAAAACTTACTTTTTTAACTCAAATACTATTGATACATAGTATTTTTATTGGCAAGAGGGCTTCTATCTAGGCAAATGTCAATTTTAATCTAGAATAGACACATTTTAAAGTGGAAACGGCCCAAACACAACTATAAAATTGTATTAACCTCCTCGGGGATCGAACCCGTGACCTCTCGGTTAGGAGAGTCTCAACCTTACCCCTACGTTATGGCGAAGGCCATCAAGTGAAAGTATTTGTTCGCCTCTAATTTCAAACTTAATGTTCGTTGCGACTTGAGATCGTGTATTGGCATCAGCCCACGGATGAGCTGCTCACGTGTTTACGAACTGGGTGAATGAGGGAACGTGATCCGGGAGTGGCACCGAATCGAAAACGGCCCCAAGATTTACAAACGCGCCCGACACGTGTTTATGATTATTACTCGTGTTCGGAGAAATCACATACATTACGATACCCGTAACGGTTATTTTCTCTTTAAGATTAAAATATTTGAGGGATACGTGAGGTCTAAAAGTAAACATTAATTTTGTTCAAGGCGCCAGATCGTTTTAGACCTTTGGCAATGTATTATATAATTATATACCGAGTTCTTTTACAAAAACTAACCAAAAGCAGCCTTTTATGGAAACACCTCTCCTAAATTAAGTATTCTATTAATTTTTGAGCCCAAAACCGGTTCTAATTATTGAACACCTCTGAAGTTGTTCAATTGTGTATTTTTTCAAAGAACGTAAGTTCTGACAAATCCCAATTTTATTACCTAGAAAAAACGATTTTCACGTGAGGACTCAAGTTACATGTTTAGCAGAAAATTTTAAATTATTGAATGTCAACTTAGGCTACCATTAAGTAATGATATATAATCTCTTTAATAATTATCTAGACTAACTTGACTAAGAATCATAGAATATCCTAATAATTGTTGCATATTTGGAAACTAGGTATACAGCAGAAATATTTTCATAAAGTATAAATATACTATATAAGTTTCACTAATGATCCCGCAATATAGTCAATCCACTAGTAAAATATAACTATTTAAGAGTGTAATTTTAAGCCCGCGCTTAAACAAATCCCTCAGACTATCGTGTACCCCAGGCGCATGATCGTTTAATTTTTAAAATTAATTAATTTTTTTAGCTACCGTGTACTTTAAGTACAAGGAGAAAATTTGAAAAAACAATGAAATCATTATGTTTGTGCAAAATCGTGAAGCCTACATATCTTTCTCGTTATACTTAGACGATTGACGTAAAAAAAGCCGACTACGGGTTTTTTTGCCATTATTATTGAAAAGTTCGACGGCAACTAAAAAGGTCTAGAAAAACGCTGACATTATGAACGTGGTAAATGTATTAGAGGCTAGACTGTATCATGAGATAGAGTGCATAAGGGGCTAGAATGTATTAGAGGCTAGACTGTATTGTGCGATAGAGTGCATAAGAGAATGTATTGGAGGCTTGACTGTATTGTGAGATAGAGTGCTAGACTGTATTGTGAGATAGAGTGGCTAGAATGTATTGGAGGCTAGACTGTATTGTGAGATAGAGTGGATAAGTGGCTAGAATGTATTAGAGGCTAGACTGTACTGTGAGATAGAGTAGATAAGGGGCTGGAATGTATTAGAGGCTAGACTGTATTGTGCGATAGAGTGAATAAGGGGCTAGAATGTATTGGAGGCTTGACTGTATGGTGAGATAGAGTGGATAAGGGGCTAGAATGTATTGGAGGCTAGACTGTATTGTGCGATAGAGTGGATAAGGGGCTAGAATGTATTGGAGGCTTGACTGTATTGTGAGATAGAGTGGATAAGGGGCTAGAATGTATTGGAGGCTAGACTGCATTGTGCGATAGAGTGGATAAGGGGCTAGAATGTATTGGAGGCTTGACTGTATTGTGCGATAGAGTGGATAAGGGGCTAGAATGTATTGGATGCTAGACTGTATTGTGCGATAGAGTGGATAAGAGGCTAGAATGTATTGGAGGCTTGACTGTATTGTGCGATAGAGTGGATAAGGGGCTAGAATGTATTAGAGGCTAGACTGTATTGTGCGATAGAGTGGATAAGGGGCTAGAATGTATTAGAGGCTAGACTGTATTGTGCGATAGAGTGGATAAGGGGCTAGAATGTATTGGAGGCTAGACTGTATTGTGAGATAGAGTGGATAAGTGGCTAGAATGTATTGGAGGCTTGACTGTATTGTGCGATAGAGTGGATAAGGGGCTAGAATGTATTGGAGGCTAGACTGTATTGTGCGATAGAGTGGATAAGGGGCTAGAATGTATTAGAGGCTAGACTGTATTGTGCGATAGAGTGGATAAGGGGCTAGAATGTATTGGAGGCTAAACTGTATTGTGCGATAGAGTGGATAAGGGGCTAGAATGTATTGAAGGCTAGACTGCATTGTGCGATAGAGTGGATAAGGGGCTAGAATGTATTGGAGGCTAGACTGTATTGTGCGATAGAGTGGATAAGGGGCTAGAATGTATTGGAGGCTTGACGGTATTGTGAGATAGAGTGGATAAGGGGCTAGAATGTATTGGAGGCTTGACTGTATTGTGAGATAGAGTGGATAAGGGGCTAGAATGTATTGGAGGCTTGACTGTATTGTGAGATAGAGTGGATAAAGGGCTAGAATGTATTGGAAGCTAGAGTGTTGAAAGCTAAGAGTTAAGGTGTATTGTGGGCTACACTGAGGACTAGGCTGTATTGGAATTGAGGTTAATATTAAGCACTTATCTCTTCCACCAGAATAACAGGAAAGGTGTCCTGGTCATCTCTGGGTGATAAAAGAAAGCATTTTGAATTCCAAACTCGATTGCAGTAACAACAATTTAACTGAGATGGGAAACCCTGTGGTTAGGAGTCTAAAACGGTAGTAACCCTTGTTTGGGCCCTGCTTTCTGGGCATTAAATCATCTAATTCATTCATTCATTACACACGTTCTTCATTCATAATCTCGTTGAAACACGTCCATCAACGTAATTTACTGACTAAGAAATCATTTACAACTTAGAGTTATTGTAATATGTGTAAAATGTAGTACGTTTTTTAGTGTACATTTTCTACACAAGGGACATTCCCTTGTTCCTTTTTTTTATATGCTTTTTAATGCCCATTTTTAAAGTTTTATTTATTTACGAAAGTGTTTGTTTGGTTTGTGTTATATAAATTATATGGTTTTCATCTCATTAGTGTTATGGAATTGAATATTTTATTGCTGTTATTATGTGTACAATATTGTTAAGCATACCTGGGGTTTAAATCTACAGACAATAAATTCGTATAAAGAATTATTAGCTAATGCAACGATCAAGGAACTAGAGATGAACAATTATCAGGGATATATGCTGGCCTAATTATTATCCTTGTCGTATTTACGAACCTTTACAATTTTTGACTTCATTAAAATAGAACGATCCGTGAACGTCTGAATCTAAATCGACAACATTTTCTGAATACTACTAACAGGGTGTGTACTACTATGAATGAATAGT
Organism: Homalodisca vitripennis; assembly: GCF_021130785.1. NCBI lineage: Eukaryota > Metazoa > Arthropoda > Insecta > Hemiptera > Cicadellidae > Homalodisca > Homalodisca vitripennis. The sequence goes on along the minus strand of NC_060214.1, from coordinate 7,552,155 downwards.
GGGCGTCCCAGTCGCAGGAGTAGCTTTACGGTAGTCTTAAAGTCAACGTGGGCAAACAGAAGAAAACAAGGGGAGCCGAATTATCAATCCGAGATAAAGAAGGCCTCAAAAACACCAGTTTCGTAATGGTGAGAAATCGCCGGTCTCGGAAGAGGGCCACATTTGTCCAAACATATTACGGGAGACATCTAGGAGATCTTTCGAAATCCAGTTTTATCTCACGAGGTAACCATTACCTTCCAAATTAACTGCCGCAACTGCTGCCACTTCACGGGGCGGACGGACGGTCCAGATTCCCGTGATCGGTGCTAAAGATCGTCCGGGCAGCAGTGGCCGGCGAGGCGGGAATGTTGCCCGGTAGGAGTGGAACCGGCCGAAGACTGGACCCATCAGAGTCCGTGTCACCGAGACTTCTAATTTATCTAATTATCTACAACAATTTATTCGATTCGGTTATGATAGTGGTTGGCCGATAAGGAGGAGCGATTTAATTGGCATTGGGCCCACGCGGCCTCCATTACCGGCGATTTAATAGATTCATCAACTTTTATTTGAGGGTCTCTGCAGACACCGGGACCCTCTACACCGCTGCTCCTCCAGGACCAGGTGGAGATCACCGAGGTCCATCCGAGCTTCGTTATTGTCCTTCCACAGTCCTGGAGCTCATTAGGGGAATCTTCATCACCGGCCGTTACCGTCGGGCTTCGCTGTTTTATGTCTTCCTGTCGGGGAAATTTGCAAACTGCCTCGCTGACAGTCTTCGCGGGAGTTTTATTTGCACCGACAACTTTTTTATCTCCCTTTACGACGATGGCTCTGATAGACTGCGGACGTTTGTGTTCCTTATTTTGGAATTATAACCCGTTTAAGAGCTTAGCATCGTAGTAGTTGTTAAAACGTCAAATCCGTGATTTTATCACTGCTCATACTTCTAAACTTCCTTGACGGGGACGTGTCTTCCTTTTTCTCTTCATTCGAAGTTTATCACTCCTTCTCCTTTGACATCTTCCAGTGTTTTCGGCTATAATCGAATAATCGTGTTAGCAAAGTTTGGAGACGGAATGAACTAAAAAACGTAAAAGATACTCATGACGCCATACCCTTAATCCTTATACAGCACTCGTATTTATAAGATGTCCTTTACATAGTAGAGGGATTTTGGTATCCAAGAAACACATTTTTGGATGCATTTGTCAAATTCTTATCCGTTTGCACAATTTAAATACAAATCAAATGGTTTTTTTTTAGTGCTTCACTAGTGATTTTGGTTTTTACGGGTTCCTGAGATTAAAATTTAATTATATTACTATTTTGTGAGATTATTTATTTTATTGCTTTGGAAGTGATCATTTTATCTGATTCTTAAATAATCTCTTAAATGGAGTGACGCTCTTACTGTATTATTAAATTTCTTAGTATAATTCAAATATGGTAGTGGTTTTTACCTATAATTTAACGAGTACGATAATTTTACCAGTGTTCTTTAATTTCTTAGTGCCCTTTAAATATGGGACTTTTTATTATATTATTACACGACAAAAGTCCTCATTTTTGTCACTTTTTTCTAATTTACCAGGTTATCCAAGTACTAATATAATTTGAATATAGAAACTTACACTACTACTTTAGAGGTTTGCATTATAGAGGTCTGAGGTTATATAATATTGTAACAAAATACAACTTTTTATATGTTCTATATTCTAACCTCATTATTAAATCCGGTGGTTATGAATATTTTGGTAAATGATAATCAACCCGGCCTAGTGTGAAATAAAAATGTTTTATTTCTATAAGTTGAGTAATTAGTAAATATTCTGTACTGTAGTTTGAAGTTTGGTTTTGAAAATGGAAGGATTTTGAAGGAAACAGGATGTTTTTGTATTACTGAACGATGGAAAATGTCTGGAAAAATCATGTTTCCACGGTGAGAAATTAGTTTTTAATAAATTAAAGTTATTTAGTGGTTAATGTTATGTTTATAAAATTCAACAAAATAATAATAATTATTGACGATGCTGTAGAAGAAATTATCAAACATTTGTGGTGTTATAAAAATGAATAGCACATATTTTACGGGAACAAATCATCAGCTACAAACCACACGGCAAGGAAATATATCAAGGATTGGATCAGCGTTAAATCAGCTGTTTGAGGAATGGCAGTCTGTAGAAGACGGACCAGCCGTTTCTCGCCCCCCCTCCGGTCCTATAATTGGGCACCATTCCCCCCTGTACCGATTGTGAATCGACCTCCAGCTTCCACCACCTCCAGTATTATTTCCTATAACATGTTACACACGTTCCAACAGCATTAAAGGTTTTAAAGGATAATAGCATTTCGGACACGGGAACATAGCATGTCACAAAATGTATGACACAACGCCTGAGTTCATTTTATTCTGCATGAACTCAGGAAGTTTTCGGGTATGTATCAATTCTCTTTTTCTTCTTCCTTTTCTTAGTAGCAGTGCACGTTGTATCTTTTAAGTGCTAATTATCTTTTTACCTGACGAAGAGGACAGATTTCAATCCTCGAAACGTTGTGTTATACCCTTTGTTTGAAGGTTATTTTTGACGATGGAAAGATTGTGAAGGAAACAGGATTTTCCGGACATTTGCCATCGTTCAGTGAAACAATAAATCAGTAACACTACGGTTCGAGATCTGCAATCTGATCTCTTCTTCAGGTAAAAAGATAATTAGCACTTAAAAGATACAACGTGCACTGCTACTAAGAAAAGGAAGAAGAAAAAGAGAATTGAAACATACCCGAAAACTTCCTGAGTTCATGCAAAATAAAATGAACTCAGGCCATTTGGTGTCATACATTTTGTGATATGCTATGTTCCCGTGTCCGAAATGCTATTATCCTTTAAAACCTTTAATGCTATTGAAACGTGTGAAATGTTATAGGAAATGTTGTGTTATACATTTTGTAATATAAACGATGGGCAATGTCCAAAATCCTTTAAAACCTTCCATTGTCAATAACAGCACCTTAGGCATACTCGGAAACATTATGAGAAGAATATTTGAATGAATATCGGTGCGAAAATTCCATCCTCAATACTAAATTTGTTTGGTTCTAGTTGGTTCTTAAAGGTGAATACGATTAACGATATTTTTGTAAACACGTAAACTAAACATAATCACAGGGTGTGTACAACAGAAACAATTATTAAACTACAACACTTAAAATTTGAATGAGGTCCACCAATCTGCATTAGAGTGATCAGACGTTTTACGTTGCGAAAAACATTGCAGATGACACAAACAAAATTGTGTGTGTGACAGTTAAATTCACTTGAATAAAAATTTGCAGAAAGACTTCGTGGCGAACATAGTTTGATAAAATATATAATTCGAAAATCACAACCAATCATATACGAGGAATCTTATGAAAAACTAACTTACGATGTTAATCTCTAATATGGAATTGACCAGCTCGAGTTTGTAGACTGAATGGCTCAATTGTTTTAAAATAAATTTACGGGAAGGCAAGCAAGAAGGTGGTCACTAAAAAGTTAGACAATAACAATTTCAAATGATATGTAGGGAAATTTCACTGTAAATATTGCCAAGCACCAAACCACCGAAATGCGGCAGGGCGAAATGAAAGAGCCGAGGCCGCCCTGAAAAGACAGTCGCAGTGTGAATGTGTCCCTGGTTAGCCAAGAATGGCGACGGCGACGCTTGGCTGAAATATGGCACTTGATATAATAAAACAAGCTTGCGGTGCGGCGGTGAGCTCCAATGTACGACAGAGGATTACACCCGAAATAAGGGAGTGTTTTAAATGTCCGGTGGTCGGAGTGGTCGCGTGGTTTTATTGTCCTCTGGAATTTATACGTGAAGTAAATAAAGGACCGTCCCGAGTGTCTGACATAGAGATGGATTCTATTCCAGATTAATATTGTCCTAATATTCCTTTTTGCTTTCATATAAAGAAAAGCGCAATTATGACGTGAAATATTTCGTCGTTTATTGCGTTAAAACTCTCATTAAAGCCTAGTTTCTCTTAAGGGAAACGACTTTAAAAGTGATTGCTGAAATGTTTATCCCGTAAAATTTCTTATTTCCTAAATCACATGCAGGGAACCTACTTCAAATAATTTCTTCCAGTTTAAGGAACAATATGCGCCAAAACTAGAGGTTCAGAGTTCGAATCTCAAAGTTTTCAAATGTAAATCTATGACTTAATTATGGCACACCGTTTTAAATGTGTAGCCGACAGAAACATTATAGTGAAGGTTCTATCCTAAAATATTTTTCTATTTCAAAATGGCGGATCAAGACATAATAAATTTGAAGTTTTATCAAGATACTGTATTTATTGCAGATTAATAATTTGCTGGTTTTATTTTCAACTTTGTAGGCAATATGTTATGTAAATATTTAAGCCAATCGAGAAGGGGTTCATCTTGAATCCTCAAATTTTTAAAGGACAACACTAATATATTTGTTTATTTACTTTAGTTTTTATGGGACGACAGGTTTTGTGAAAAAAACACTGACCATGAGAGGTAAATGTCAGTGGTCAAAATGTCGAATAATACTAAATAAAAATAAGATATCTAAATTGTTTAAGTCAAAGAATGTAGCATGGTGTTATGTATTTCATAATTAGTTCTTATACAAAATCTAATAAAATCAAAAGCCAAAAATATCTCCCAGACATTTGTATGGCCACTAGTATAACTGGAACTATCAGCAGCAAACAATTGAGAGCAGAGCAATCATCCGATATTTTGCTGAGAAAGCTCTCATACGCTTACCGGAGAACCATGGATTCTGAAGAGAGAACAGATACTTCACTACTACACTTATACTCCCACAGGTGATCGTGGAGTAACCGGTCTAAGCGTCCAAATCTATCTGCTTGGATCTAAAAGTGTTAGACAGACGCTCGGATTAAGCGCCCAAATCGATTTTAAGGGGGTGGGATGATAGTCAGTTCAGGAGTACTCCAAGGCTTCATACTTGGCCCTTTCTATTTTCTATATACACAAATGACCTTCCTTTTAATTTGAATTCAAGCATTGTTTGCTATGCTGATGACACAACTGCTCTGCCTTTTTGTCATGGTGTTCACAGCGTGGAAAGTATCATGAATGTCATATTGTGACTTGAATGGATGGTTAAATCAATAATGGTCTTCACTTAGAAGAAGAGAAAAAAAATAATGATTTTCTCGCCATATTTCCGTGATTTTAGCGAGTTTCAGTATAATCCTATCAGCCCATCAAGATCTGCTCCTGTTCTTGGTGTTATTTTTTATGATAAACTCAGCTGGTCATAATGATACCTTATGTACAAAGCTGTCTTCAGTTACTTTCGCTTTTCGAGTATTAATGCCTGTAGTTGGTAAATAAACTATCCTTCAAATATAATATGGTTATGTGTATAGTAGGTTAAAGTATGCTATTTGGTTCTGGGGATCATATGGTGAAAGTTTGAGAGTATTTAGAATTCAAAAGAGAATTGTTCACGTTGTGTGGGTTAAGTCAGGACCTGGTCATCGTGCTCACTGTAAGCCTTTTTTCAGCAACTGAATCTCCTCACTCTTTCCACTCTTTCAAGTATATACGTACATAAACTTTTATCTTTCTTTAAAAATAACTCCTACTTTGTTTTGCAGAAAATACCTCTAACCATCAGTACAATACCCGCCACAAGGGTAACATGATCTACCCGATCTATAGAAATCGCGAGTACCGGTGGCCGAGCGGTCTAAGTCGTTGGACTTTGGGTCTGAGTTAGAGATAACGCAGGTTAAAATCCTGTCTGTGACCACTGCACTTTTTATCAGTACCATTGATCTTGTATTCGTATCGACTCTCTCCCTTATCCTGTGTTTGATAAGATACAGGCCAGTGGCCCATGAGGACGGACAGAATAAGGCTTAAAAGGGATCGGCCTCTCCTTTAAATAAAAAAAGAAAAAAGATTGACACTTTTTGAAACGGGCATGTACTACTTAGCTCTGCGGCTCTATAACCCGCTGCCTCGGCTCCTGAAAAGCCTATACAGCTCAAAACATTCTCTAAAAGTAGTTAAAATAATTTTGCTGGAAAGGTGTCCATATGCTGTACAAGAATTCCTGTAAAAATTTACCAATACGTAAATTATATTAAGCGACCTTATTTGATTGTTATTATGTTAGTATGTGATATATTTCATATAACATTTTGTTATTACCGAAATATATGAAATTCTGATACTGATTTTGCCTGTTCGGATTCCGAGCGCAACTAAAATATGTTCACCCAAATAAAAAATATTTACTGTAAAACATAAACTACATCGTACAGTATTTGTTTCCTTGATAGTATTGCGTTTTTGGCCTAAAATTGAGTAAAAAAGTCGATAAAAAAATGTTTTACAAAAAGCATTTGCAATTTATTTACAGTTAAATTAATATGCAAAGACCCATATGAAATATTAAAAATAAAAGTAATATGAAGTATAAGGCTAGAGACATCACGCAAAGAAAATAATTTTTTAATGGATTGGAATAATTGGCTGAGATCACTCGTGGGGCAGGGAGGATTTCATTGCTGTCTGTCTGTCTGTCTGTTCACAGGATATCTCGGGAACGAACTGAACTATAGACTTTAAATTGTGCTTCAAGCTTCATTTCTATCTAAGAAACACTGAGGTCTGTGAAATCTCTCCATGGGATTTGGCTGAGCATTAGAGAATATTTTTACAATGGTCTTTAAAATCAAATCAAATCAGATTTTTACTACCGGAACATTCTACAACGCATGGCAAAAGTCAACTTTTTACTTGCTAGAATGTTGTCATACACCCCGCAATAGATCTCATTTAAACATACAATTTACAAATTTAAATACATACATTCTGTCGCCAATGATCTGAACTTATGAGTAACCATGGTGACAACGATAATTTAGTAGAATAAATATATTTTGTACACAAATCCAACACAACCATAAGTTATTCTAATGTGTGATACATTAGCGCAGTAGCCGAAGTATACAATAACATAGCCTACAGTATTTTATAATAACTGGGTGTGTGGACTTTTATTATTTAAATGCTGATAAAAAACCTAGTTAAATTTAAAAAATCTGAATTTATCATGTAGCGAGAGATTCCGAGAGATATTCCGTACGTAGATCTTAAAGTTCCCATGAAACTTCATTTCTACAGTAATGAATGTGGAAAGTTACGACACGTCATTTTCGTATCATCTTCTTTTTTTGTACGATAGGTGTTCTTTTGGTCCGCAGGAAATTCTGAGAATGAAATTAACTATAAATTAGAAACATTTCGTTATAACCCGGTGTGAAGTACTTTTACCCCGTTTTACGAAGTAATAAAAGAACGAGTTTACGGCACAAATAATATACGTTAATGTAGAGAAATTATGATTTTATTATTGGCCTACAATTTTAAGTATCAGTTTTTTCTATGTTATAAAATACCAAATTTGACTTTTTTTCTTTACCCTGTGATAAAGATTCAATCTTATTGGTCTAATGAAGTATAACAAAACACTCGAATGCTTTGGAGTATCGATGGTCGATAGTGCAACTCGACTTTTGCGGCTGAGGGGGGGGGGCGCTTGGATGGACGAGGGCTCGTAATACTTCAGGAGCTAAGGTTCTCTAAACGGAGTATAAGGAGTTAGCACTTGGATTTGTTAATACACTGGATCAGGTATGTGCCATTTTGGAGCCAAATCCGCTATGAACGCACCTAAAACTTGCCATTTCTTCATAAACGTGTTGTTTCGCGAGAGGTAATGGTACCACAACTTTAGAAAACCCTAGTACACACAAAAACAAGAAAAAATATGTCCATATGTACAAATAGTCTATCTAGCTTTATTTAGTGTCTGCCTGGCCTTATGCGTTTTTAATTACTTTTGAAAAACGGTTAATCCGAACAAAACGAGCAAGAAAATCGAATGTAATAAAATAAATCTGGTGAGTTTCAATTCAGTTGTCTCCTGGTAGAACACTCTGCTTTTTAATTCACAAATCATTGATCAAATACGGGTGACAAGATAATTTAATCTTTATACTTTTAGTCCCTATTAAGTGTTCACACATACATCAACAGCTATAATGATTTCCAACTCGTTAGTCACTCAAGAAACAAAAAGGGCTTGTTTGATAATTTTGTTGGTATAAGGTCACCAGATCAAATAATATGTAACCCTTTCCTGAATATGTTACCTTATGCGACATTAATTCGTCAACATTTTTTGCCGTTTACTGATAGAAGAAATCAGTAACCCTACGTTTCGAAATCTGCAATCTGATCTCTTCCTCAGGTGGATATCTATCCTGATAAACAACTACAATCTAGGTTACATTTACTCCTTGACACCAATGCTTTGTGACATGCATAAGTGAGGAATCACAAAAAAATGTGTTTGCGTCAATTCCATGCACACTACCTCTAAGACATGTAATTAATAAAGGAGGCACTATTTATTAAAACCTGAACTAAAGAATAACAGGCCAGAACAGGTCTGCAAGCAAAAATCAAATGACTTTTTGTAATAAAAATGATACAATATCAATTTGTTGTGTACTTATTGTATGTATAAATAAAATTAAAAAAAAACCAATATATCACTTCTATAATATTAATTTAATATAAAATAACTTCTAATATACAGTATTTTAACATAATTTAAAAGGCATTCCGTTGGGATAAACATATTTTACATACAACAAAATTAAAAAATCGTGATTGTTGACTTGCTTAATTTAAATAATCCATCGTTTCCGATTTACATTTCTTAATCCTTATCGAGATATACTGTCAAAGAATGCGTTTCCATTGAAATCCAATCACAATATTGAATGTATTATATGTTATATAACATTCCTCGTGACTTTGTTTAAAACGTTGTACGTTCATATTGCTAGTAATTACACTCGTTGACGTTCATAACATCGTTGACGATAAACGAGCGGCCGGAGAGCCATTAGATGATCAATGGCCGAGGTAATTGCTTGTGTTGATCTTTACGAGCGATGGACGCGCCATCTGTGGCTGCGGTTAGGAGACATCGTCTCAGCTGATTTGTGACGTCACCTGCGCCCGCCGCCATCTTGTAGTTTAGTCATTGTTATAGGGTATGCAACAATACCGGCTAGGAGCATAATATGTCAATGAGACAATGTAAAGTCCATAACTCAAAAGCTCATTTTTCGTTCTTTTCCACTTGGAACGTATACTCTGTTTGCGTTTTCCAGAGGACCATATATTTTACACGTACATATTGTACCATAATTTATGGGTAAGTACAAAATTGCAGAATAAATCAACTTGAAAATAGTCCTTCCACCTCAGTCGGTAGAAGTAAGTAGATTTTGATCAACTGCAATATTATCAATTTATTCTCATGTGATTTAAATTTACTCAGCAACTTGAATACAAAAAAAGTTTATAATAAAAGTTTTAGGAAATGTTACAAGCAAACCCAGAACAGTTTTTGTGTTTTCTCTAAGTTCATAAATAACGCAGTTGTAAATATTTAAAAAAGTTTAAACCGCCACCATAATCAAAAGAATTTGCATACCAAAATTGCTGCCAAGGAACTTTTACATTGGTATTTAAAGGGTCAATAATTTTGTATCAAGTTTGTTTCAGTATTTCTATCACCAGTTTTTGGTTAATGAAAAGTTATTGTGTTATTTACATGGAATCAATACCGGTACCTCTAAAACAGTTCGAGATACCATAACATTGCTTATTACAACATTTGTAGTAAATTTTATAAGCATTCCATAAAAAGTTTTATTTGTGATCTAAGTTCATAGATGACGGAAATGTGAACATTTTAAGATCTTAACGGTCGTCACATTAAAACGATAATAAGTAACAAACTGGCAACACACTTGGAAAAGAAATTTATTAGGTACATGTATGCACCTTTTCAAATTTTTGGCACTTTTTGGAGCTGTCATCGTTTCCATAAACCGCGTTATACCAATAAATGTTATCTATACTGGGGGTGGGGGTGGTTTTGGGCTCTGGAATCATGACAAAATCTAACTTAAAAACTAAGTATCATATGACCTTTGAATATAGTAACACATGTAGCCTGATGGAATGAGGTATACGCTTGAAACATGCACCCTTTTCGAAGCGTCTTTCCCGACACGTGGTGTGGCGTACTCCTACCTTGTCACATAAAAAATAACATAAAATGATAAGACACATTAATTCATATCGGAATATTTCCACAAGAACGAAATAGTTTAATTTAAAATCACACTTTTTATAAACTCGATTTTTTCAAATTAACCACTGACGTTATATTTCCCAAATGTGTTCGCACATAACAGGTTACGTAAAAGCAAATGAGAAGTACAACCTAAAGGACAGTGCAATGGCTTTCAGTGGAAACCACTGAGAAGGAACGAGTGACGTGGAAAAGCTCAGCCCTGCAGGGTGAAGGGAACAACCGCAGTGTAAATCCAAGGGCTGTCACCACTGAGCAGCCCTGGTTAGCCAAGAATGGCGACGGCGACGCTTGGCTGAAATATGGCACTTGATATAATAAAACAAGCTTGCGGTGCGGCGGTGAGCTCCAATGTACGACAGAGGATTACACCCGAAATAAGGGAGTGTTTTAAATGTCCGGTGGTCGGAGTGGCCGCGTGGTTTTATTGTCCTCTGGAATTTATACGTGAAGTAAATAAAGGACAGTCCCGAGTGTCTGACATAGAGATGGATTCTACCCCAGATTTATGTCTATGTGAAAATTTAATTTATCTTTTTGTTATAAATAATGTTAATGTTTTAGAAAAACTTCCCCAGTTAGGCGACAGTTTTATGGCGTAAAAGGACTTAATATAAGCCGTTTTCTGGAGTAATGAGTTGGACTTAATTCCAGAAACGAGTGTCTAGCAGAGGCTTGCCGTGTAATTCTTTATATCTGCTCGGCTGATGATTGACCGCGCACTATATTCATACTTCATTGTATGAGTTATATTCTTTTATATTACTACTCCTAAATTAACATAGCTTACCTTTTCCTAAATCATCTGAATTCTACTACCAGGGTATGTTGGTAAATACTAGAATATCAAGTAGTAGCAAATGGAAAGTTACGTTATGAATGTTAATATTTAAGCTAATGTAATATATTCTTTATTTTTGTTAACAATAAAGTTTACAATACTTCCTTTCAAAGTATTCTTCCTTATTTTATTGTGTGTTTTAAAGTCTGCTGATTAAAAAAAACAATCTTTGTAAATTATGAAATTGAAGTGTAAAATATTTATATAACATAAAAAGCACCCTATTTTATCCTTAGAACCAATGCCCTGTACGATGATTTAGATTATCGTTGCAAATACGTGATGTGCAATATGATGTTTCAACATAAAATAATTTCTACTTATAATAATGAAAAATTTCTGTGTGAAACATCTACCGTTATTTTGATGACGTTGACATTCAATTACCATTATCATTTCCTTAATACTGCTGTTGCATCGTATTCAATTTTAAACCACTTTTAGATAATATTCTATGCTTTTTTAAATACTCCTTCTGTCACAATCGTAAGTATAAACGTAGAGTAAATGAGGGACTGTCATTCGAAAGCGTTAAAACAAGGCAGGAGCACGTCACGCCACGTGCCTCATAACAAACTTTACTAAGATTGCAATTCCACGTGTATTGCGCATCAGCTACATTTGATCCTGAGACTCTTGTTGTACATGACTGTACTTAGTTCGTTTACAAATTTAATCTTTCTGCAATTTTCTCTTCGCCAATCATGCTTACCCATACGACCAATGTAAACATGTTCACTAACACTCAACCAAATCCCATAGAGTGACCGAAACTCGGTTTGCTTATACAGAAATAAAGTTTCGTGCACAATTTCAAGATCAGTTCTTGCTCGACGAGCAGACAGACAGACAGAAATTAAATGTTTTCCAGCATTTCGAGTGATAGTGTTGCTAATGCTCAAGCAAATATGACACATTAATAGTGGTGTAGGGTAACATGTAAGAAGTCATCTTTAATGGCTGATTAAGCATAGTTATTTATAAATTCCTGCATCATTGTGTTGATGATATTCAAGTATGACACGCATGCATGTATTTTAGAATACTCTTATATTAGTATATATTCTACCTGCATCAGCTAAACTTTACCAATATCCGAATTATCACAACAATTTTAAATCGCATTTCAAGTAGAAGTTCTAAACGTACTTATTTATTTACCCGGCTATAACAAACAGGATAACATTTCATCGACTGTCTTGCACATATGTACCCATGTACGTATATCTTGTCTTTCATAAAGGCACAAAGAATTATAAATTCAATTCATACATCGGGTACCAATTAATATTACATATAACTATGTAAGCTGGATAGCTATCAACATAAATTGAATTAGTACTAATATAATTCAGTTCGATATTTTAGCATGTTTGTTTTCGCACGATTAAAAAATAGGTTTGATGGATTTTGAGTTTAGGCAAAATCAAAAATATATGATTAAGGAATATATGATATTACTCATTATCATTTCTGTTTCTATTGAACTTTTCATTTAGGTACTATGGTGTTTACAAGATGTATCTACACGACTTAAGAATACTGAAGGCAACAGATTAGTGTGTATAGTGTTGCCTTCACAAGCCTTTCCTAGAATACGAAGAATTAACAATATCATGAGATTAGTGACCAATTAACTCAATAGTATAAAGAGGCACACTCGAACAGCTCTAACTTTTAACAGGACACACAATCTGTATTACTTTCCCAAGAATAATACGGTTTCGGTCATTTTCCAAAAAGTAAAACACAACGTTTCTAAGATTGAAATATACCCTCTTCTTCAGGTAAAAAAAAACATATTTTCCATTGTTCAGTGCTGTTCAGTAAGTTAATTTTGTGAGCAAAATATATATTTACTGACTACTTCATCTTGTTGCAGACTTAAAATTTTAATGAATAAATTCTGTTACCAATCGATTCCTTTCGAGGGTATTTCAGCAATGTTGACTTCAAACACGTGACACGTATTGGGATTAAAACCGCACATAAAAGCGATAAATATTTGTTACTGCATTATACGTATAATTAGCTTTCTTGGACCTTGATACATCCTGTAATTTCTATTATTAGTGCCAACTGCATCATTGTAAATGAATGGGCGGCCGGAGAGCCATTAGATGATCAATGACCAAGATAATTGCTTGTGTTGATCTTTACGAGCGATGGACGCGCCATCTGTGGCTGCGGTTAGGAGACATCGTCTCAGCTGATTTGTGACGTCACCTGCGCCCGCCGCCATCTTGTATCTGAGTTGTCACCGACAATATGGTTCACCATCTTGTAGCAGTATAACTTACATTGATGAAACAAGTACACGAATGTGTAAATAATCATCTAACAGAATTGCAAGAATTTTTCACAGTAAACAATTGGCTGAGCGTTAGCAAAGGGGATTTTGTCTGTATATGTATCTGTCTCTCAGCACGATATTTCAAGAACGAACCAATCTATATAATTCAAATGTTGGATAAAGTTTAATATCTATATAACCAAAATTTACTTCGATAGTGGTACATGTCACTGCATTTGATTTGGCTGAGCGTTAGCGAACACTTTTACATTAATTTTGAGAGTAATCATGTTGACAAAGAGTGAAACAGAAACAGCAGAATAAAAGAAAATTGTAATCAAAACAGTAGGAGCATATGACATTGTGACATGAAACATAGTAACACATACAGCCTAATGAATGAGCTCCTGAAAATTTGAATGCACCTCAGCGAAGCCTGTTAAGTGATAAGTGATGTAGAGTAATCCTTTATTAGAAAATATTCAATTTTTGTATCTTCAATGTGAATAGTCACATTCCAACTACAATTCAGAGGATTCCAGTTGTAAATCAACGAAAGCAAATATCATGAGAAGCTTAGGCACGTTTGGATGAGGAAACGGGCGAATTATAAATCCAGAGGTTGTCACCACTGAGCGGCCCTGGTTAGCCAAGAATGGCGACGGCGACGCTTGGCTGAAATATGGCACTTGATATAATAAAACAGGCTTGCGGTGCGGCGGTGAGCTCCAATGTACGACAGAGGATTACACCCGAAATAAGGGAGTGTTTTAAATGTCCGGTGGTCGGAGTGGCCGCGTGGTTTTATTGTCCTCTGGAATTTATACGTGAAGTAAATAAAGGACAGTTCCGAGTGTCAGACGTCAGATTCTAGTACAGATTCGTCCGTTTACACCCTTCCTTAAGTTAAAAACACTGAACAACTAGTTGAGCGTTTTATGCGTTATATGGCTTATGTTGTGTATATTCATCGTTTGTTGAGTAACACGTTTTAGTTTAATTTAGAAATGAAATTAAAGAAATCTGTTATGCCTCTGCAGGGTAATGCACATAAAATTAAACTTTGTTCATACTGACTATTATGCCTACATTAAGTAACACTTGATAGTCTTAGTATCGTTTGCTGGTTTAAAAACCCGTTTTGCCTTTGAATCTTGGCGTTGGACATGCACAAATACTTGTATTCCTTCTATTTCTTTTCAATATCGTTCTTGTTCTCATTTACCACCAAATATGAAGTAAAACCATCGTTTATTGAAGTAAATGGGGACCAACTGCTTCAAGGTGATTTCGAAATAAGGAGGGCTGCTTGCAAGGACAGGATCGCTCAGCGGTCATCCATCAAAGCAACAGGCGTAATCTTCGATGCTCGACTAGTTTTCTTGCAATATTTGCTGTAATCATTACACTGTGCCATTGGCTGGTAGTTCGAATATAATAATGTTTAGTGCGAAAATGTATCAATAAATTTACAAATTTAATCAGAGTACAGAATTGGAATTGTGACTAACTCAGAATTAGTCTCCTAGCCAATGCACAGAGGATTTCAGAACAAAGTGCAGGTTTTTCATGTAGTGTTTGACGATACCCCGAGTATTATTTCTGAAATGGGAACGATGGGTCGGACATACGTAACAACATCGCTAAAGAGAATGTAATACTTAAGTACCGTTGAGTTAATTCATTCATTGTACTCAATAGTGGAAAAATCAATGAATTTCATATACAGCTTCTATATTACCTTCCAAGGATCAATTTTTAACTGAAAATAACATTAAATTGTCCTTTATTTGAAGTTTGTTATTGACGATGGAAGGGCTGTGAAGGAAAACGATGGTTCCGGACATTTGCCATCGTTCAGCGATACATAAAATCAGTAACACTGCGTTCGCTATCTTTTCCTCAGGTAAATGATAATCCTAACACATAACTACAATCCGTTTTAATGATGTGTTTTGTTTTTATTAAGTGCATGTTTTATATTTAGTGTTCATAGAGGTGATACACAATGTGGTTGTTGTGGTTCCTGACTTATATTAGATTTTCAACATGAAAAAGAACAAAAGATATTCAAAGTAACCGTCCATTTCGTTGAGTGCCAAATCAGCTGAGGGCAGTAGGAGGTTCGTAAATTCCCTAATTGGCCCAGATTTCGTGGCAAAGCTGAATCGAATGTCATCTGTAGCTGCAACGACCAAATAGATTTCTGCCTATTTAGGAGTGGAGTTTCGAATGCTGCCTCTTAATCACTCAGACAAAGAAGTCTGGTGGTGACCTGCAGGTCAGTTCAGTGATCTGCAACACTTTTCAACATTTCATCCTGAAATTTATCCTGGGTGTCAGGGTAATGAGATCGTTGAGGAGATCAGAAAAGACATCTCATAAAAATATAAGTAATTCTGACTATATTTAGCCGGGTGGAAGGATGTAAGACGCTATTTGCGAGATATACGTATCCAAAACCTTTGGAGAACGTTTCCTCAAATTCAGGATTTCTCTCATCCAAATATGGCTGTTTCTGAGGTACATTTTGTGTCTTATCATGGTCATCAGGCCCCATTCTATGCTCGGATCAGTGAAATTAACAGCTTTATTTCACGTCCGGTACGGAACAAAAATGAATCGTCATAATTTAGATAATAATAATAATCGTTTTATTGGATTATAATCACAATGTAAATTGTGCCGGAATCGTAAAAAATATTTCTTAATCAAATAGGTAAAGTCCACATCGAAGCATTCACACACATTCAGACTTACAATTGTACAAACATGCATCCAAACAAAGTCGCGCTAAGTCAGATCCAGCACTTTCAAATATCCTAGAAGCTAATAAAAAATAATTTACATAGTAAAACGTATTGGTGTAACAAAGACCTTTGAAGCGAATTCTATATTAATTTTAGCTTTTGGAACTTTTTATACTTTTTTCGGGAGTAAACTGATTAGTCTGAAACCAACATGTTGCTATATGTGTTGGGATAACGTCAGTCTATGTTTGCGAGTTCTAAAGTTGTCCCTGCTTCTGGTTTCATATTGATGAACGTCACCACGACGAATGTAAATCTGTAGTACACAATCAATCCATGGGTCCAAAGTCAGGAATTCCAAGTCCCTAAAGCTTCCCTACACCACTCTCTATTATTAATTTTGCCAATTATTCTAACCGCTTTCTATTGGAGTCTTAGGGCTCGCTCCATTAGTTTTTGGCCAAGTCTCATCCCATACGTAAAACATGTGGATGGATTAAGCCATTTTTAAAACCTGATTTTTCCATTATCGTGAAACACGAGTAGCATACTTAAACGATACTGCCTCGAAGTATTTTTTCCTCTTCGGCGGTTTTATTATGCACCTGCGACTAATGGTTCCTATTTCAGGAATAATTTTTGGGGTGTCGTATAGAACCACGAAAAATCTGCACTTCATTCTGAAACACCCTGTATATCTTACTGGCTTTCGTATTCCTGTCCAATTCCCATTGAAGATTGTCTAGACTCCGGCCAAGTCCTTTGTTTAAAGTTTATTATTGATGATGGGAGGTTTGACAGGATAACAGGGTTTCGGACATTTGCCATCGTTATATGTTACAAAAGGTATAACGCAACATTTCGACGATTGGTATCTATTGTCTTCGTCAGGTAAGGGAGAGGTGACAACGCCAGGAGTAAAATCCAAGCAGCTTTTTGGTATGTTTGAATCTTTTTCTTTCCCTTCTTTCTCCTTTCTATTTTTTATTTTTGTATGTACTAATACCTCCCCCATTTGACGAAGAGGATGGATTCTAATCATCGAAACGTTGTGTTATTTTGTAACATATAACGATGGCAAATGTCCGAAATCGTGTTATCCTGTCAAACTGAGGTATAATATTACAAATGTATTACATATTATCATGCGAAGGTGGAATCAGGGTTATAGATATTTACCATCGTTATTTCAAAATGCTGCTTGGATTCTAGAGTAGTCCAGTGACAACGCCAAGACTACACTCCAATCACCTTTTGGTATGTTTGAACCCTTTTCTTTCCCTTCATTTCTTCTTTCTGTTCTTTATTTTTTATGTACTAATAACCCTCCCCCACTTTGACGAAGAGGATGGATTCTAATCCTCGAAACGTTGTGTTATTTTGTAACATATAACGATGGCATGTCCGAAATCCTGTTATCCCGCTCGACCACGTGTCATGATTTATGATTTATTTATACGTCATGGAGGTAGCATTTTAAGTTTGTATTGACTATTGATGGCCATGCAGAAAATATGATTTTCAATTATGTTTTATGTTAAGCCACCAGTGGCTCACTGTGGCTTGGCGCATCATTGGGGTCGCAACGCTGTTTACGACCCTAGACACATTGTCAGATTAGTCTCGCTGTCTCATCTGATGTCCTCCAACTTTTTTATGGGTAGTGTTTCCAGAAGAGCCCATCCGGACAAGTTTGCTACACTTGGGGAGCCCCGGACTGCAGTGTGGGTATATGTGTCGAGCGGTTTCGATGAACCACGGATTTGATACACTAAGCATCTTGTAGTTTTAAACCAAAAGAAACTGAACGTGTTCCGGCTCAACCGGAAGAAAAGTAGATTTCACGTGACGCTGTCTTTTCGAAATGTCAAACTGCAGATACATTACTAGTTTAGGTTTTTCATTCACACAACACTGATAGGGGCAATAATTTTGTCAAAATTAGCATGTTAATATACTCGTAACACTGTGAACCCTTTAGAAAGTTCATTATATTAAGAACAAGTTTTACAACGATTTGAGTTTTTTCGCAAAAACGTGGATTTGATTTAGTTGCAATTAATCCGAAATTATGTGTGGGAACATATTCACTTACAACGGTTCCATTTTGTACTTCTATAACTTTAAACGTCATCATTAAACGCCATCATTTGAAATATGAATAGCTGTCGAAAAATAAGTAGCAATAAATGTAGCTTTGAATTACTATAGGAATTTTATGAAAAGTGTAAATGTTTATTTATCTTGTGAAATACACGAAAAACAACTGTGCCCAGTTGCAAATGACCGCCATCTTGAAACGTTCCATTGATTAAGACTCGCTAACAATCTCATGAAAAAAGTACTGTATACACAAATACTACCTACACGAAGTTTAGTCTATATGTATTAAGAACTACGGTATTTGTCGTGTTCACAAATTCCCGCAATGTTTTAAACTTTGTACGCCCACTAACTGAAAGCCATACATGATAAAAACATACACACACACACACACACACACACACACAATAAGTAATCATTATTGTCATTTTTGAGCTATAATGCTTAATAACTGATATTTTATCATTCTATTTCCAAATCTTGAATGGCCGCCATTTTGAAACGAGCGAACCCATGCAAGGCATGTGCAAATACTGTTTTTGTGCCAAGTTAAGTCCTGATATTTTAAAAATTACGGCAGTTATCGTATTAAAAGTCTCATGTTATACTGAATACGTTGATGTATAAAATTTGTAATTTAAACACGGAAATTACTAAAGGAAATGAAGTGTCGATTTATATCACTTTAATTGCCAAAGGTGGTTTGTTTTATTAATAAATTATAACATAAAACAATTATGAACATAAAAAACTAGAATAATGTTAATAGAAAAATTTAATAATGATGATATTAAAATAAGAATTTTTAAAACGAAACCTGTTTATAATGGGACAGTGGTGATAATAAAGGTAAGTGTGGTCTAAAAGTATGCCAATACTAAGTATCTAGGAACTTCAGAAACAGGATTTAACGATTCGCTTTAGACCAAGAGAGAGTAATAATTTTTTAACCGATCCCCTTTTATGCCTTATTCTGCCCGTCCTCATGGGCCACTGGCCTGTGCGAGGATCTTATCAAACAGAATAAGGTGGAGAGTCGATACAGTACAAGGTCGATGGTACTGATAAAAAGTTCAAGGTTCACAGACAGGATTCGAATCTGCGTTATCTCCAACTTAGAATCAAAGTCCAACGTCTTAGACCGCTCGGCCATCGCCACTTCCAAATTGGTTTGGCGGATGGATCATTATTATACTTATCTTAAGTAAATAAATTATATTTTACATATCTTAGATATAGATAAAGGTTTTGATTTAATTTTGCGATTATTATTAATTACCATTTTTCTTATGATCATTTTAAATGGAGGCTTTCAAAGATTATTTTAGGTTAGATTTATGCCTTAATTGAAATAAATTAACAGGAATAACATTTTTTAAGGTATGCACTAAATTTATTTTGGAAGTGCACTCTGATAAAGCTTTTATCTCGATTAGGTTAGGTAATTGAGATTGTAATTTACTTAAAGCCTGCTCTTCATCTCTTTTGATCGAGTCATCTCAAGAAATCTGCCGAAAATTTGCAATAAGTTAATTTATATTTTTATATCATACATAACTATATGAACACAACTTGGATTTTATAATTTTGGTAAATTATAGTTAATATGCAATGGTAGTTTTATGTTTTGCAAAAACCTTACGTTAAATTTAATAGCAATTATACTTTTAAAAAGTGGTTGTTTTTATACTTTATTTTACTATTTTATCTATGTTTATTTTATAATGTATCAAAAGCTAAACTCAATAATCCCAAAATTCTTATGAGAATTCGTGTGGAGTGTGTAATTAAAGTATAATTTAATTCTGTAATAACTTCAATTTTTAATACAATTCCATATGCAGCATTAAAAATCTAAGTACAAAAAAAGAGTGATATATTGAAATATGTTTATTTTTGTATCAAATTAAGACCGAATTACTATATGAATGCAAGTATACGAACAACATTACTTTTTTTAATATCTAAAGTAAAAACATATGTCTTACTTTATCAGGCGAATTTAGGGTTAGGGAGCCATATTTAACACTAAAAGTAACGTAAAGTACGTATCCTGCATCACTGGTTTAGAAACAAGTAATAAGAGAAAATAAATAAGAAACTAAGAGAGCGCAGCGAACCTGATGACGTAGCTATGGTGGGAAGAGTTGATACAATGTGAGTCTTGAGTTTAAGTCCAGTTCACAACCCTTTTAGTCCAGGTTATTCGTTGACATTTAATCAACGCTTCCAACCATAGCTACTTTATGTGTAGAAAATTAGGAAACAGGATTTTTTTCGGACATTTGCCATCGTTCAGTGAAACAAGAAATCAGTAACACTACGTTTAGAGATCTGCAATCTGATCTCTTCTTCAGGTAAAGAACTAACCTAATACATAATTACAAAATAGGTTAAAATAAACAAATCTTACCAAAGCGTTGTGGCACGCCTAGGTCGGGAATCACAACCACCATGTTGTTTGTCAACTTCACTAACTCTATAAACATGCACTTAATAAAAAACTATACACAACACTAATCATTAAAACTGAACTACGGAATACAGGTCACAATACGTTTTTATTCGTCTACTAACCACCTACGACTCCAACGAACGAACGATGGCAAATGTCCGAAAAAAATCCTGTTTCCTTCACAATCCTTCCATCGTCAAAAAATAACCTTCAAACATCGAAAAAATTAGGTTGCTCCACCGTGCTTAAAGATCGTGTCTATAAAAAATCGTAGTGCACTTAATTGTGCATTAGATGAGACATGAGAATATCTCTTCGCCTAGGTTACAATATATTTTGTAGCCTAGGTGTCTCTGATGTCGAAACTATGTAAATAGTTCATTATGAGCTTCTTCGTCGCTGACGTTTTTTGGATCTCTTCAGACGAACATGACTCCAGATTCTAGGAGTCAGGTCTGTGACAGCGTCAGATTCCGGTCGACATGCCGTTGCGTTCTTCATCTGCCAGTTTCGTTAACTGATCTCCTGGGCGACAACGAGGCTATAATTGGGAGGCTCTTCGCTTTCTTAAACGAAACCTCCATTTTAGGACGAATACAGTTCTTGTTATTAATTTAGTAAGTATATTTTGTTATCTGTTACGGTAACTGGATCTTAGATTTGAATTGTTATTTAGTTTTTAATGTTTATTTCTCCTGTTTGTTAGATTGACAAGTGTTACCAGTATGGCCCATTTACAGCCATGCCAGTAGTAATGTTTTCATTTTTGTTTTACTGTTATTTAGTATTTATTCCCTTGTTATTTAATAATTTCCAGAGTGGCCCATTTACAGTAACTTTGGCAATAACATTGTTGTTTGTTTGCTATACTGTTCCTTATTCTATGTGTTACCCTTATAATTTAGATTTTAACTATTGTCAGAGTGACCCATCTACAGTCACCCTGACAGTAAAATGTTTGAGTTGTTATATTATTTTATTGGGTTAAATATACAATGCCTTTAAGGTACTGTTTAAGTTAAGTTTTTATTTTGCTATACTTATAGCATGATTAAATGACAACGCAACAACAGTATGCGGTTGCCATGTATACAGAGGCCATTGACAACCTCTTGTGTTTTTATGGTCCTAAAAAAAGTTTCCAGACGCTGCACTAAGAGGAAGGTGAGCTGGAGCTGAACTCGACTGTCATATGGAACCAGATGAGTCAGTTTTACCATAAACTATTACAGCGTGAGAGTCGCCGGTTCAGTTCTAGAATAAACTAACCCTACTCTATAAACATGGGATTTTCTGAGAAGTTGCACATAAAACAACGTATCAGACGGTCTTAAAATCGTCACGTTGGCTTGTCGAAATGTAACAATAGATTTTTTATTCTTCTGGTTTTATAAACCACTCTGAGGAAGTTTTACGAGGATCGCACCTATACGAGTCAACGCCACAGTAGTAACTTATACACGTAGAAATATATAAAATGTTCCCGCTAAATTAAACTAAACTTGGCGGGGCGCTAACGAAAATTACAATACGGAAACAACCGCAGTGTAAATCCAGAGGATGTCACCACTGAGCGGGCCTGGTTAGCCAAGAATGGCGACGGCGACGCTTGGCTGAAATATGGCACTTGATATAATAAAACAAGCTTGCGGTGCGGCGGTGAGCTCCAATGTACGACAGAGGATTACACCCGAAATAAGGGAGTGTTTTAAATGTCCGGTGGTCGGAGTGGCCGCGTGGTTTTATTGTCCTCCGGAATTTATACGTGAAGTAAATAAAGGACAGACCAGAATTTCTGACATCGAGATGGATTCTACTCCAGATTTATGTCCGTCCCATATTCTCTTTTGTTTCCAACTGAAGAATAATGGGATATTTTCCCGACCAGTAATGTATTTATGATAAAAGTATTCACGCATTTTCTAGAAATAACGACTTGCGTTTAATGTTCCGTAACGGAGTGTCTTGCTGAGCGGTAATTCTGGAAGAAATTACAGTCGTAATAAATTGTTTTAGCTGAAGCAAAAAGACACTTATCTGACTCAAATGCTTTCTAGTTACTTGAAGACAAGGACGCTACAAAAGAGTTCCATAAAACTTTTATACAATTTCCAACACAAAATTGGAAAATAAAGAACACCAAAACTTATATTTTCTTCCAAAGATGCATATAGATATTAAACCCCTCCAGGAGGTCTTGTTGTGCGTCCAGCTGAGAAAAATGCATTTAACGATGACCAGCTGCAACCACTTGATAAACAGTTATCATTCTACGTAAAGAACACATGTTATCTCAAAGTATCCAATTAATTAATTACAAAATATCCACGTCTAGTCACTATTGATGTTACATCTCTGTACAAAAAAATAATATATGAATGGCAAATAATTTGTTACAATTTCTTCAACGCTATAACTAACAATTAGAAAATGTCTATAAATTATTATTAAACATGAACTCTTCTCAATTTTGGAGGAAATGTTTTACGAGTAAAATGCACTGCCATAGGAACGCGTAAAGCTCCATCGCTTATGGAGGTGTAGAAAGATCTTCATCCAGCCATGATATAGCAAATAAGCTAAATGTAATAGGACATTTTTATACCACCAAAGTATAAAAAAGTGGAAGAAAATTAATACGAGAAACTAATTCAAACATACGGTTATTAAATGAAGCATGTATGAACTCACAAAGTCACCTTCTATAGTCTCACTTATAGGTGGTGTATTTTCATCTAAAATGACTAAGAAAAACTTTTTCAGAACGTTCGAAATGCTTTGAAGAATTTTAGCGCCTTAAAATAATTTACATGGAAGTATTCATATGAAAATGTTACTTTCTTATGTGTACACAATTTTATTAAATCTGGTTCTTAAAATGTAAACCCCATTTAAGAGAAAACATACAATGCAACACTTTAAAAATGATACTTCACTGTTTCTATTTTTCTCACTATTCTAACGACTTTCTTAGGAATTAAGCCTGTTATTAGTAACAAAAATATTCTATAATTGCTGGTAAACTAACAAATGATTTAAGGGGAGTCGGTTGACAAAAAATCTAAAAAAACCCAAAAAACGTTTTATTTGCTTTTATTAATCTTTAGACTCTCCTGTTTAATTTGGTGCAAGTTTTATTCAAATCGGCCAACAATATCACACCCAAATATAATATTATGTAAATGGCTTCAGCATATTTTGGCTCGTAAAATTCATGTACTCTGCATCATTGTCATACATAATCCTTATTGAAGCGCATATTTATTATTAGGCTTATGTTAGCCAACCTGATTTATGCTGCTTTGAATATACAAGGTTGTCAACCCATCTGTTTACAGTCAGTTGAGATTTGACATAACTCTATTTGTTGTTTGTTTATTATTGTCACATACATTGTGTTTCTTGCTTTCATTCAGTCTAAGTTATAATACGTAGTTATACTGTGTAGTTTATTGTTTGTGAAAATGCCTAGAGCACATACACCTTCAAAAACAAAGCAAAGTGGTTTATAGGGACAAGAAATCCAGGTGGTAAAAAAGTAATTGTGCCTAATGAATGTCAAGAACCAGAACCAAGTACTTGCCTGATATAAGTACTAGCCAAGATACCTGGTGTAAGTACCAACTAGCTAAAATAAATTATGAAACTTATGATCACAGCAATTACAAACACATTGCTCCTGCTGTCATGAAAGAGGTGACACAAATATTTAGAGATTTATCAGATCCATCATTGTTATCAAAATGTTTGCACGGTGGTACTCAAAACCCCAGTGAATCACTGAACAATATAATTTGGTCGCGAGTTCCAAAATCAACCTTCGTGATGAAGGAAACATTAGAACTAGGTGTATTTGATGCTGTGGCAAGTTTCAACAAAGGGAACATAATAAAATGTGAAGTGTTGAGCAAACTAGGGGTCACACCTGCATTCTATTGTTGTGAAACAATGAAAAAAATTTGATGTCACCCGAATCAACAAAGCGCAGAAAGCTGTGGAAGAGATCGAGAAAAAGTGTCACCAGAAAGTAACTGCAGCTAAAAGGCATTTAGAAGACTTATATGAACAAGAGGAGGATCCTGACAACCCTAGTTATGATCCTGGAATGCATTAAATGTTGTTATGTTTCTGATTAATGTATATCCAATCTTTAAAAGAGTTTTCTGAAAATTCTTGTTTTTCTTTGTTTAGGAACACTTTTTTCTAGAACCACTCAATATATTTTGATGATTTTTTTTATTTTTGTTCCTCGTAATTAGAGCAATGTTTATAGCACAGCAAATTGTTGTATGTAGTTTAATAACAATTAAAAAAAAGTTATGTATTAAAAAAATTGGTAAAAATTGACTTTTATAAAAAAAAAAATATTTGTAATATTTATATTTATGCTATGGAAATTTGCTGTGCTGTAAATTTAGGTAAGAAATAGCAGATTAAAATAAAACTAACCTTATCTTGATATGTTTATTGGTTATTGAGAAACATGTTCCTAAACTTATCTAATTTAACATGTGCGCTATATAGTCAACCGACTCCCCGTAATGAAAAACCGATTTTATTTGAAGGGTTAAATGTTACATTATATCTAATAAAAATTGCTTATTAGCATTTTCTAGTATAATTTTGGAGTTAAGTCCACGTCCAGGATCATCGTCCCATCAGGCCACAAGTCCCAGTCTTGTCAACCCTCAGCATACATTTCAGTCCGATTACCAACTACATTAAAATTAACTCCTACCATTGCTTTAAACTTTGGTCCAGTAATGACAAGTCCAGAATTTCAATACAAGAAAATTGTTTTATTCAATCAAATAGTAAAAAGCAGGAGTATGCCTCGCGTCGTTGAGTTCGGATGCTGAGTTTGTGGGTCAAAGATATGTTAAAATTTCATATGATTTTACTCAGTTTGATTACAAATTTATTTATCCCATGATTTTTTCGTTGCCATCGTGGTTACTCACCCATAAAACCAATTAAAAGATGTTCGCTAACGCTCCCAATTCCCCCCCCCATTTCCATTTTCCCAAGGAGTGACCTACACCATTATTGAGCTCAATGTTTCCTATTTATAGAAATAAAAACATAAATTTTCAAGCATATGTAATTTTTCTAGAGACATTGTGCGGACATACAGACATACAGACAGATATAATTTTTCTCGCCTCTCGATTCTTCACTAACGTTCAGGCAATAAAATGAATTTGTAATTAAAAATTGTATTTCAAGATGCTCTCCAATTGATAATAAAAAAATTTTTATAAAACGTATTTATATTTTAATTTTGATTTAAGATCCGTATAAAGATAATTAAATGCTTAATACATGTTTATTGCGAATGTAGGGTATAATATTTAATTTAATTAATAGGATTTCTTTGAGTTATAAACGTTATTGAATATTGATATAATTGATCCCTGAATTTTAATTAGCCACTTACACAACTCTGTTTTATAACAATCCTTTTTATAATTCAAATAAAATATGTTTCAATATGTCCTTAGTTGAAACAAGTAGAATTAATTTCAAAGCATGACAGACAGGTAGCGTCGATCGTATTGACGATGAACGGGCGACTGGAGAGCCATTAGATGATCAATGGCCGAGATAATTGGGGTGCGGATCTTCACGAGCGATGGACGCGCCATCTGTGGCTGCGGTTAGGAGACATCGTCTCAGCTGATTTGTGACGTCACCTGCGCCCCGCCGCCATCTTGTATCTGAGTTGTCACCGACAATACTGCTCGCTCGCTCTGTGTAACAGTGTGTTGCCAATAGTTGTTACACGGAGTGGTGTACCTCGAGGAGGTCGTAGCGCCTTCCCTTGGGATGTAGACGTAATCTGGGGATTATTATGGGAATGGATTGGATTTATTTTTGAGATAACATTTAACAGGGGATAAATTAGAAAATGCAGGTTTACTTTTATACATTTAACTTTTTCTTTTCGAGCGTTTTGTGGCTTATGCAATAATTATGAAATAATTAAGATTGTGAGAAAGGATATTGATAGTTTTAAGTCCAGGTCGGATATCCATGTCCATAATACTAGGTTTAGAAATAAAATCGATGTAACAAGATATAGATTGACAAGGACACAAAAATATCACCATACACTTGCTGTAAAAGTGTATAATAAGTTGCCAATGTGCCTGGTAGAATTAATATGTGATAAGATGTTCTCCGACAGACTGTATAAATGGCTTAAACTGAATCCTATGTATTCTGTTGATGAATTTCTTGAATGTGAAATTGTTTTCTAATATAATAGGCCTATTTTCTAATTTTAATATATGTTAATTTGCTATCTGTTCTTTGTTACACTACTTGTTATTAATCTATAGCCTCTATTCTTTTTAATGTTCTTGTTAATTTGAATTGTTGTTCTGTGATGACTCAAAATTTTATATCTGTTATCTTATTGGTTATTGTTAACTGGTTTGTTATTTGTAATTTTGTTATTTGTTATATGTAACTGTATTTCAGA